>NC_091825.1:87442500-87742500 GCF_038994185.2 Dermacentor albipictus
GCAGTTTAAGGGCCGTGCGGGCAAGCCAGTGCCAGCGGAGAAAGCAATCATCGCACGCCGCGTTTGCTCTCCCAATTTGCCGCGACCATTTTTTTCCGGCGGACGCAGCAGCGCAGGAGCGGCGCGTCGCACGGAAGGCAATATACCGCAGACGCGCTGTGCGGGAAAAGCCAACATGTGCCACGGCGCGGCCCCTCTGTTCAGGACGTCCAGCTTTCCGAAACGAAGAGTTGAAGCTCAGGGGAGCGTGAGGGGGAGGGGGGGGGGGGGCAGAGGAAAGAGAAGAAGAGACGGCGCTCGACGCTCGATTGGAGGGATTTGGGCAACTGCTTTCGCGTGAACAATCGCCCCAATTACACATCTGCTGACCAAACACCCAGTTTCGTCAAGCCTCGAGCCTTTTCAACGAGATACCGTACCCCGGTAGTACATATCTGCGCGACATGTTGTTCGTACGGCATTCAAGAGATCTTTTTCTTCCTCCACCGGCGTTTCCACGGTAGCGTATGCAAGAGTTACAAAAGATACGTTATTAGGGAGGCTTAAATAAAGGTGCCCCAAGGCCTGGAAGACCAACTGAGCTTCGTCCACGCAGAAACAAGGTACATTTAGACTAAGCCGATAAAGTCGGGTCGCGCCAGCTTCTAACGGGCCGAAAAACGGTCGTCGGATTCACCTAACCGTTAGCAGATCGGGCACAGCGAGCACGTAGGCAAGTCGCGTAGTGCCGCTTGCAAGGCCAGGGTTAGTTGACTCGCCCAACGCGCTTCACAGAGCAAGACGCATGTACGCGCGGTCGAATGTCGAGTCGGGCTTGGGGTCAGCTCGCTTCAGATGCTATATCCGTTCGAGTCGAAGTTCATGTAAACGTATAACTATAGACTTTGGTAGCGTGGTTTTCTGGGCCAGTTGGTGCATGGTGAACGTATAAGGGGTTACAGAAAGTACGGACGCGAGCACAAGTAAAAGAAACGGACAGGACAACGCTATAGCTATAGACGTAGTTATAGACATTGAGGTGGCGCTCAGCGGTAAAGGTTTATGGCAGAATAAAATTTTGGCATGACCAAGTTGTCACGTTAGCAACATCGCACGAGCAAGAAACACGAAGTCTCTACACGCCCCATAACAAGGGCGATTACTGTGACTGAGCAGTTACAATACTTGCTACACCCAGGAAGGAATTTGTTTGCAAAGCGAAGAAAGAAAGAAAGAGAGAGAGAGAAAGACGTGTATCTACATAAAATTTCATGTGTTACATTTCTCTGTTTGCAAACAATAAACTTGCATAAAGCTGGATTGATGGCACGACCACTGCTTGCTTCCGTCGATAGCTTTATTATTATTATTATTATTATTATTATTATTATTATTATTATTATTATTATTATTATTATTATCATTATTATTATTATTATTATTATTATTATTAAGAGGGGACGGCGAGGAGGAGGAGGAGGAGGAGGAGGAGGAGGAGGAGGAGGAGGAGGAGGAGGAGGAGGAGGAGGAGGAGGACCACCAAGACGACGACAGCCGCAAGAAATGAATACGAGCTGAGCCCGCAACGACACACAGACCCGTGTCGCCAAATTACCACAAACTGTTCAAACAGAACGCATTCTTGCCACTGTAGCCGGAGCCCAGAAATAAATTGATTCGCGCGTCGTGTGTTTCTGGTGTTTTGTTTTGTTCAGCGTTTTCTATCTAGAAGAGTATCACGGGAAGTTTCACCTGCCTAAAACGCAGAATGCCGACATTGTGAAAGCAAGCCGAAAGTTATTTTACCCTTCACACAGGGGCGTAGCCAGGGGGGGGGGCTTATGGGGCTTCAGCCCCCCCCCCGAAATTTTTTCGTGCTGTCCATGCACCGCCGACCAAAGCGACCTCCGGCGCCGGAAATCACTCTGGATTTTGTCTAGAATGTCTTTTTGACGCTCGAAAAGACATTTAACCGCGAAGATTACGAACTCGGGCTGGATTTCGTGGCAACGCCCATACACGGGCAGTCACATAACGCCAACCAGTCCCATCCGAGGACAAAGTTTCAAGGGCGCTTTGATGGTGAGCGGGCTCGCCGCGGCATCTCACTGAGGCCACGGAATCTATGGAGCGCATGGATATCAATTGCGAAACTTTATGGGTATAAATCTCATAGGCTCTTGATGTGAAACGTGCATTGACATTTCCAAAGTTGGGCTTTAAATTTTCAATTGGGGAACTTTGTGGGTTTAATGTTGTTATAAACATTTGACGCCAAAGGTCCATTGACTTTTTTAAAGTCTTACATCGGAACATACAACGAGACAAGCCAAATCAACACACTAGCAGACGAGTTGACAAAGCACGCAGCGAGGTACAATGAGACGATGTGTTGGGGTGGTTCATTTGTGCCGTCATGTCACATAAAAAAATATCAACACTTTTTTAACCTACGCCAGAACATCCATGTCAAGACGCTAAAGCAAGCCAAATTAACTACATTCTTATTTGTTTTTTCTGCTTTGACTTTTATTCGCCGAGGACACATTAAGCCTCTCCATTTTTTTTTTTTTTTTTTTTTTTTTGCTTTCGCTACCCTACCCGCGGGCTGCCAGAGCAAGCCAGAGCGCATATGTTTTTCTCGTATGGCCCCGACCACCGCGCGGTGCACTTCGGTGGGCGTTCGGTTTGCTCTGGCCGAGTGGATTTTCACCTGACAGAGTTTTGGAAGCTTTCTGGCTAGCAGACGAGAAAAAAAAATACAATGCTCGCTTGCCGCCATCACTGTGGGGACTCGAAGGATTGCACCGCGTTCCTTGAGCGGAACCTTTCCGGAATGTCTTGTTTCGCCGGTGTAGGATACTGAGCAGTTTGCGTATGGTTCTCAGTGGGCCAATCGTCTCATGTTTTCTTCGGTATTAATTCCGTAACCCCATTAGGTGCCCGATGTAGGCATTCGATTCTGACCAACATACTTTCCTATGCGTTTTTTTTTTTTTCATTTCGGTGCCTCCGCCCCACAGAAAAAAAAAATACATTGTTGCGGCGCAGCGAATTTTCGTATGGTGAAAGTTCTATTTTGATACTTCTTTTGCGGAAAGTAATGGGCGACGGGACGCTTCAGTTGTCAGATACGTTTATTGTATTTTTGCGAAAGCAATTATATGGACACTCCAGGCGCATTCCTGCCGTCGCCGTCGCCCTCATGTTTCGTATAAAGTCCAAGGGTGATAACATCGTGACCACGCGCTGCATGCTGTATGTACGAGTGAAAGCGTAGGAGGGGAGGTGGAATGGGTAAGCCGACGATGGTGGCTCAGTATTGTGTGCGCAAAGGAGAAAAGCGGGGAGCAAGCACGCCGCCTTCCGTCGCGCGCAATACATCGGGGGGAGTGGATGGAATGGGGGCGGAATCTAGGATTCTGCGAACCTATGATTGTGCAACATGTTTATTTGCCTTGTTTGACGCATTACATACAATTACTTTTTCTCACATACATAGACTCATTGGAGACTTATATGTATACTTAAATATTTTGTTGCGATGTTTTGTGTATACATGCAGTGAACTTTGTTTCCAGTGACACTTTTTTGTCCCTTATCAAGCCGTATTTTCGCATTTGTATATCCCATTGTATCTTTGCATTTCTAATGTACGAGGGCGAGTCAAATGAAAGTGCGCCTACCCTAACCGCGCAATATTGGTTCGGTTCAATATCTGCGAGGCATGCGCGTAGGAGAACGGCATGTCTCATTTACAAAAGTGACACGCAGGTGTGAAGATAAATATTCTTTAATGCTCTCATACACTGGGTTGAATATGGTTGCGTCATATAATGTACACTTCAAAAGTTGAGCAGCTCGGTGTCGTGAAGTTTTTGACAGCTAAAGGTGTTTCCAAAACAGAAATTAATCGCCGTATGGCTGCCGTTTACGTCGAACACGGCATTTAATTGACCACTGAAGTGTTGGAGTAAACGGTTCAAAGGACGTTGTAAAGACATTCCAAGACCGGGCCAAAACCATCGTGCAATCACCCCCCACACAATTTCAAAGGTTCATGAGCTGATGAAACAAGAACGGAGGATAAGCATCGATGAACTGGCAGACCGTCAGAACATCAATCACAGTTCGGTTCACGCCATAATTCATGAACTTCTCGGTTATCAGCTCTTTGATGCGCAATGGATCCCCAAGATTTTGATCCATCGCGAGAACACGGAGAACTTTCGCGCTGCCTTGACTCATCTGATCGGGTATCACAATGAGGATGACGACTTCTTGTTTGCAATTGTGATCGGGGACGAACCTTGGTGCCACAACTACGAGCCTGAAACACGACGGCAAAGCTTACAGTGGAAACATTCGAATTTATCATGCCCAAAGAATGCAAAGGCCATCATTTCCGCTGGAAAGGTGTTGTTGACTTTTCTTTCGGCCGTCAGGGTCCATTACACAACTACGAGCCTGAAACACGACGGCAAAGCTTACAGTGGAAACATTCGAATTTATCATGCCCAAAGAATGCAAAGGCCATCATTTCCGCTGGAAAGGTGTTGTTGACTTTTCTTTCGGCCGTCAGGGTCCATTACTGATAGAATTTGCTAAATCTTGAGAGGCTATCAATTGTTTCCGATATTGTGAAACGCCAGAACGGCAGTGTGTCGCAATCAAGAACGAACAACGTGAAAAATTGACGAATGCGGTCATCTTGTTCTACGACAATGCCTGTCCCCACGTCGCTTATGTGGTTAATACAAAACTGGCAAAGACCTGTCACCTTGCGACTTCTACATTTTGGGGCAACCGAAAAAACAGCTGAAGGGAACCAGATACAGACTTTTTGAAGCAGCAACCTAAGGAGTTTTATAAGACGGGAATCACGCGACTCGTTAGTCATTGGGACAAATGTCTAAATTCTCATGGAGACTTCTTTTAAATAAAGTACCCCGTTGTTGGCTCACATTCATTTGACTTGCCCTCGTATATCATGGAGAATTCCTGCTTTTTATACGTGCCCTCTGTTGCGACTATGATTTCGGTGCAATTACTCACGATACACAACCGGTGACAGCTGCTTTTGCGTAATACATTAAAACAAATTACAGCGTCATTGAGATTTTTCACTGGCCATAGCATATATACAAGAATGTAAGCACGGTTCTTGAATGACAAAGTTTTATTAACATATTTGTCCTCAACTTGTTCAGTTCATTGCCTTTTAATTTTTCATATCAGTGGCATGCACTGCTTTCCTGGTTTCGAATTGATATAGTTCTAAATTTCGTGTGATATTTTCTTTACTTAGATAGACAAAAATATGGAAGCATTGATATCAGTTATTTTGGGCAAAAGTTTTGGCACATACGAGTACATTCTTTTATGAAAAAATACGTATTTTATTGTTTTGACTGTGCGTAGCGTTCAAGAATTCGTTTGCAGCATCTTTGGCAATGACAATGCAGGTATTATTCATGGATTTGATCCCTTGACATATTGTTTAAGAGGAAGCTTTAGCTCGGGCCCAATCCGACGCGGCCTATTCAAATACTTGTAAAATGCAGAAACGCATTTTTTAGATAATCCTGCTAATCGCTTTCATTGAAATTTGTTGCATTTGAGAGAGAAAGTTAAATCCTAGTTCTGTTGGAAACACAACTTTGATTTAGGGCCTGAATTTTGTTTAAAATATTTTGAAAATTTTGAAAGTTTGAAAAAATAGGAGCACGACGTTTACAAACGAATAGCTATGCATGAAGAACAGACATTGTGGTTCTGTAAACGGCATCTACTATAACAGTCAAAGCGGACAAGTTTGCTATGTCAATTTGTATCTTACGTGAATTGGTTACGTTGTGTACAAGGGTTCTGCACAAGCCGTATTTCCACAATACTAAATTTTTTTGAGATTCATGTGTAACATATCCGTTTTGTCTGCTGTAGATGTACTATTAGATGCAATTCACAGAATTGTGATATCATTTTTCATTGTTGAGTCACGGAGTTTTATACTTGATAGTTTCGTTTTCTGAAAATTTTCGATTTGGCCATTTTTTTATAAATAATTGACCACCTAAATGAAAAATTCGAAACCAGTAGTAACTGGAATTAAACTTTTTCTTTTAAATGCAACAAACCTCCTCAAATTTGGTGAAGTGGTTGCAGAAAAAAACGAATTCCCCTTCTACATGTATGTGAATAGGAGCACCCGAGCTAAAGCTTCCTCGAACAAAATTTCTGGCTACGCCACTGGCCCCATGTGTGTGTGTGTGTATATATATATATATATATATATATATATATATATATATATATATATATATATATATATATATATATATATATATATATATATATATATATATATATATCTGTGTGTATGTATGTATGTATGTATGTATATATGTATATATATATGTATATATATAGATATATACATACATGGGGCCAGTGGCGTAGCCCCCCCCGAACAAAATTTCTGGCTACGCCACTGCCTGCACAGTAGCGATTTCTGCACTACTGAGGTTCGCATAGGCCGGTTCTGAAAAGATCAACAGCCCTTTCTTTAATAAATAAATAAAGCAACCGAGAGCACGACATGGCAAACTCGCCACCGCGCCGGCCACGTATCAAGTATACCCCAGAAAAGCAACACTTTCAAGCCCACAAGGTCAATACCTGCGGACGTGCAGACACAACACTCGCCCAATAGAAATTAAAAAAACGAAAAAGGCCACTGAGACTGACACGATCGTCACCGCAGAGGGCGAAGGCAGCAGCTTCCTCGAAGTCCACGCAGCATTAATGACGCCACCCGCCGCGGTTGCTCAGTGACTATGGTGTTAGGCTGCTGAGCACGAGGTCGCGGGATCGAATCCCGGCCACGGCGGCCGCATTTCGATGGGGGCGAAATGCGAAAACACCCGTGTATTTAGATTTAGGTGCACGTTAAAGAACCCCAGGTGGTCAAAATTTCCGGAGTCCCCCACTACGGCGTGCCTCATAATCAGAAAGTGGTTTTGGCACGTAAAACCCCATAATTTAATTAATGACGCCGTCCCTGCCCAGCGCATTTCGAAAGCGTCGTTTGTAGCTCGAGGGCGTCTTCTGAAGAACCGCACGAAAAACGTTCAAACAAACCTGCGGGTAGTCGGCATGCCGAGCATCTTTGTCATCGAAGCGTTTCATCAACATGTCATGGCAATAACAATATGTATGGTATCCAGACTTGTACATGTTACAAGAAAAAAAGAAAGGATAACCAATTATAATTGCTTCATTCAAAAATGATTTCATTACCGTTATTAGTTACTGCCCCACGAAAATAATTGTAGTATTACCCAAAAGTAATCGATTGCTTCCTCATTACTTTCCTCCAAAGATTTACAGTTGCTTTTAAACAAACAAACAAAAATTATGGGTCGTCTTTCCTCGTTTTTGTAGCGTAGACATCAGCAGCGACACCAAGAACTCACTCAATGTGCGGGGCGGGAGCCAGGGAGGTGTTGTAACGTACGGATATCTTGAGCACAAGATTGTCGCCACTCTACATCTGGCTGCTCTGTGACGCACCACGCTTCATTCATGCTGGCACTCGACGAAGACACTCCCGGTTAGGCCAATGGAAAGACGGGGAAAAAATCAACCGCAGGTGATATCTTGGCATCAACGTCCTAAGCGGTCTTCGCGATGGAGAGGAACCAGCAGGCCCGCTCAATAGTCGGGCCAACATGCGGTGCAGCCGTTAACACGAGCAAAACAAATACTGAGCTCCCGGATGTGCCGATCTGAACGTGCGCATCCGCGAGGCTACCGCGTGGCACGATCTCGGGCGTTGTACTGCAGGTCCCGCCAAATTCGGGATCCCTAGATTGCGTCACCTGTCACAGCTTGTCTCACCTGTAATGTAACTAATTACGTGTAACTCACTGTGAAAATAGCAAATGAATTACACTGAGCTTTTACCGAGTAAGAAATGTAACCGTCAAACTACAAGATTTAAAGAAAATGTAATACGTTACAAGTAAACAATTACATGGAATATGTTACGTACAAGTCTGATGGAGCCGATCTTTTTTTTTAATTTACCTCTCGAAATTTACGATAACATATGACATGTTCGCTTTCTATGCTTATTTATCCCCTTACGTGCTATCCTAAACCTTTTCAATATATTCGCTTTCATTTCACAAAATTATCAAGGTGAAAGCCTTATATGCCTCATGGGTCAGTCGACCTTGACTGAAAACGTGTCGACGACACGAAAGGTATAAAAAATCTGCGAACCCTAGACCTTTGGTGTTGATTAAGGCTACGAATTCCCGACTTCGGTGGGAGTCGAACCACGACCATTCGTGAGAGTCTAACGCCTGACCTTTGGTGTCAATGAAGGCGAAGTTAATTCAGGCACAGCTAATTAAGATAGGGTTACGGTAGCCGAACCCGCGACCTAAGGTCGGAGTCAAACCTTCCTTCTTTGGGGAGAGTCGAACCCACCTCCTTTGGTAGCAAATAATGCGAAGTTACTTAAGGCACAAGTAACTATTACCTAGTTAATTAAGGCACTCCCACCCACGATCTAGTGTGGGAGCCAAACCCTCGACCTTTGGAATTAAGAGGGATGACTAAGCGAAGTACACTAAGCGAATTAAGGGGGATGTGTACGTCATGTGTCCGTCTTTGGGGCATCGGTACTTGGGCTTTCGCCTTCAAGTCGTCTTAGGGATAGCATAAGAGACTGAGTGTTTTTTGTTCCTGCTACCACGCTATTATCCACCTATTCCCCTTAGTTGGTTGTGCCATGTCATTTAAATCTAGCTAGCCTCCAACCAGGACGAATTCAAGCCAGTAAGAGCAACGGTAGCTTGAAAAGGCTAAATCAAAGAAAATTACTGCATCGATTTTATGAAGCCCCTACTACAGCTGCTCGTTTTCTGTGTTTTTATTGCGATTTAAATTATGTAGGAACCCCCAGACGAATCGGTGCCGTCGCCGTGATGTTTCGCATAAATTCCTATAATGCGATGAGATCCTATCGCGCTCCATGCTCAGTGTGCTGTAGATATAGGGGAAAGTGCAAAAGTAAGCCGAGAAGGATAGTGCTTTGATGCACGCCGTTTTCCCGCGCACTCAACGAATGTTGTCCCGTGGTCAAACGCACACTAGAAAAGGGAGAATGTGAGCGCACGGTAAAGTTATCAAGCACGCGGTACGCGGGGAGCAGATGAGCACGCGTCTTCTTCTCCACGTGGAACTTGGTTGCATTTGGCTGTCCGAGTGACTCAGCCCATACGGGGGCCACGCGCCGTATCTTGGAGGTAATCTGCGGCGGGTGCAAACCTTGGGCGAGTTGAATGGGCTGGTGGCTTGATGCGCACTGTGTTCCCGCGCACCTAGAGTTAAAGGTCGTGTGACCAATTGCATTGCTAGCTCCCGCACTTCGCTTACGATGTCCACGATTATCAACAAGAAACCGTCAGCCATTTCCCCATCGTCCAAAAATATTCTTTATGGCCTGGGATCACATGAAATGACCATCGTGTAATGGCCAGGGTCAAAGTATGCGATTTCACACGCGATATGTTTTCAGGAGCCTTCACCCGAGAGACACGTAAAATCCTTAAGGCAGTGCTCTGTCTTCAGCCCCCATCACAGCTGTCTAGAGACCGGGAAAGACGTGTTTCGGAGACCCCTGGTGCCACCTACCAGAGGGCGTTCGAGCGATACAGTTGATGAAACGACAAAGAACGGGCGTACAAAAGAAAGTTCCCTATAGGGGTTCAGAAACTTTGGTTATGAGAATTCTTCGTGTTTTTCTATATTTTTTTAACATAAGTAGGACATTATGCAATATAATAACAGCTTGGTGGTGCAACCCACCACCCCATTCCAAAGGGGACGCTCATAGCATCGATCCATCAATCCATACATCCATGCATCTGAGCATGCGCTTCCAGGTGGACAGGGTAATTGATTCTAACCGGTAGCCCGATGACTGGTTGCACGAACAAGCGGTCCTTTTTTTCCCCTGCGGTTGGGTTCTCGTGCAAGCACGCACGCTGATAAATAACCGTTTCTGTCGTAGTTGCCTCTCACGCAACCTCAGGGATATCGCCGCTGCTCTTATTGTCGGGCAGAATCATTAGAAAGATGGAGCTCACAAGGCACAAGGCTATGACCGCAAGTAACAAAGCCCTATCCACCTGACAGCGCACCATCAGAAGCAACTATTTCGTTCCAGCTTCCTCCAAGAGGCAGCGCCAAAAGTCTCGGAAGAGCGTCACGCACTCTTGCGCCCTAGACAGTCGTGACAGGAAATGCACGGCTAGTAGGGTTTTGCCAGATTTGAGAGAGAAGTAAAGGCTCTTTAACGGAAACAGGAGATATTTGCCTAGGAGCAGGCCTGGCATGCTACCCCACATTAATATGAAAATAAATGAAATGATACGCCTGACATACGGACACTTAAAATACACACAAAACAACGCACTCAAGCTGCGTTACGACCCCCATAAAGCTGGGTGAAGGCGCATCGCAAGTTCATCGTTTTATGAAAGTTTCAAGACCACGCATTTTCATTTACTTCCGTTCGCGCTCTTTCTACATATATAACCACTGGCTTCGATACGTGCGTATATTCGGGAATTAAAAAGAAAAGAAACGAAAGAGAGCGTTCCTAAGCGAACGCAACGATGGTACTCGTTAATGGAACGCTGCTACGGCAGCAGCAACGTAAGCTGTACATATTGCATCAATTTTCCACCAACTGCTAACATCGCTAAAGTATATCTTCACTTTCGGGGTGTTCTTGTCTCGCCAAATACCAGTGCGTTTACTTCTACTCCTGCAACTCTTGCTTTTCCGCACGAACGGTGTTCGTGAGAAGAAGCCCAGCCTAGCAGAACGAAGTATACAGAAGCACAGTCTGCACGAGGTAATGAGACGCACAGCTTTGGATCACCCTAGGGACCAGCATTCTCACTGTGTTTGTCTATTCGCTTCAATTGATCATCAAACCCTCTGCCACCTCACTAAGTACCACCAAGGACCGACAAATTGAGATTTCGCCAACGCCTGCAACTCTTGTTTTCCCGCATAAGCACTCTTCGTGAGGAGAAGCGCACCCCCCCAAAAAACACGAAAAATATTTCGTGCATTGTTTGCACGAAATATTTAACTACAGCTTCGAATCGCCACACACACTAACACTCTCATTGTGTACTTGTCTATGCGCTTAAATTATTCATCACTCCCTCTGCCATCTATCTCTTACACCAGTTATAGTGCATCGCTTTTTATGGTGACACATGAAATGAAAAAGCACACAGTATGTGTCCCGTTGCCCAAAAACCAAGACTTACACGTCGACTCCCTTCCCTGAAACGGACAATGTGCTTTGTTTCGAAGATCGGCTACCGTTACCCCTACACAGGGTAGCCAGCCTGTCTATGCAATGGATAACCTCCCTGTCTTTTCCTATCTTCTTCTCTTCTGAGACTCGCAAGGAAAACGAGGATTACCCCATAAATAAAGCATTATAAACAGTATAAACAAAGCTACGAGGCCCAGAAAATACTGCGGGTACGCAGGCCTTCCTGCGCCACAAAATCTATCTGGCATGGGAGTGAAAACGGGCGATGAAAGGAAAAAGAAAGACCGTGCGAGCACGTGAATACGTTTCTGGAATATGTGTGTTTCAGCTGCGGCGTTCTAGGTTCAGCTTCAGGTGCACATATCTTTACATCAGTCATGTTTACGCGACAAGTGTCAGTTCTTTTTTCATTTTTTTTTCTAATCGAAGCAGTCTTTCTCTCATTCTTGGCACTTTGCGGCGAATACCTAGGTACATTTCTATCTCACCCCGCATCAACAAAAAGAAAACACTGCGTGACCGCCGGTGGAATCGAGCCTCTGCAGTCGAATAAAGCAACACAGTAGTCCAACCGTTAAGCCCCGATCGAACGCTTGCTCCTATCGTTTCAAAGCCTGTCAGCTCTTGCAAACGCTCGGCGCGCGAGCCAAGTGGCACTTCCTCATCTTCTTTCCTTGTGGCACAGCTCGCGCACAGAAATGCCGCATTAGACTACACTATCTCCGGGATCGGCCAGCTTTTCTCAGTACTGTCCTTGTAGCTCCCTCCGTATAAATCGTGCGACGTTGTACAGACTTCATGATCGTCCAAGTTAATCATGCTCTAACATTTATTCGCTAGAGTACACATGTTATTGTCGTTTTACGTGCACAACTTGGCATAGCCATAGATACGTACGATTACTTAACACCTAGTCGCTGACAACGCCGCAATCTCTGTTTCTCTCGTTTAAGCTCGCGCATTACCTATGTCAAAGCCAGCAATTGTTACGTAAGCTCGCGTCGAACGGCCTGCGTAGAAATCGTGCCATTTCCGCCATGCCTTCGCCTTCAACGTGGTCGTCGTCGTGCTGGCGTCGTTACAGGCAGGTACGCACACGACCCAAGCGCACAACCACTCAATTCACAAAAACGCGCTGGTGCCCCTGGTAACGCTTTGCGAAACCCCATACAATTATAGAAAGCCAGGTAACAGCAAAATGCTTCGCATGACGTCGATTCTCACAGCGCGTGGCATCTGCACGCTCTGCCTTTTTTTTTTCTTTTGTACAAGCAGCAATCGCCAACAAAACTCACTACCGACTCCCTTCGTCCGCAATTGCCTATAGACGATGAAGCTAGAGCGCAAACAATTACTTCGGGAACGCCGTTCGTACTTCGAACAAGCAGCAACAACTGGGGCCATATTACACAGCGACGTACACAGCGCCCCAAGGACTGCCCAAGTCGGAAACCAATTACACATATCCTAAAGAAAAAGAAAACATCGGCATCATGCCTTTGCTTCTTCCATTACGTTAGCCATCAAAAAGAGGCCAGTAGGCATCGTGTGCGCTCGGACAGCGTGCCTCATCTTGCCCACTCCTCGGGAACCTCGGCGCTCCGATGACGTGCACCTTACGAGCCGCCCAAGTAGTTGTAACGCGATGCTGCCACGCAATTACATGGCACGGAAACCTAAGCAACGACACCGAGAACCCGTGGAGACGGTCGTTACGCAAGGCTAAGCCTTCGCCTGCGTGATTGCGATGGAGCAAAGTTAGGACGGAAGCTCACGCAACGCGAAATAACGAGGCAGTAGGAAGGAAAAAGAGCACTTATCGGAGAATCGATTCCTACTGGGGGGACGCGTGGTGCGTGGGCTGTAAGGAACTTGCGCGAAAGCAAAAGGCATGCTTCTGCAGTCGTTGAATCGCGCCACATGAAAGTGTCAGGTTTCGTGTCCCAAAACAACATGTGTGCCCGTCATGAGAGACGCGGCATAGCGTGGGACTCCTAATGTTATTGACGTGCGTTATAAATCCAGGTGCACCGGCGTTCACGCACTCTATCCTCATTAAGGCGGCCAGCCGGCTAAACATGGCACTTGAGAACGAAAAGCCTTGTGAACTAGGCCCTGGTGTTGCAGGTGAGCTTTTAGGCACATATGCTTTACTACTAAAACATAAAAATTAACCTCTGTTCGAAAGTATTTGTTATTCGAGAGAGAGAGAGAGAGAAGTTTATTTATCGAGATAATATGCGTGTGGAAGGTGTCTCTTCTCGTACAGTTCGTGAATACGCCACTCACCGAGTAAGAACACACGAGATAACACGGGACCATTGAGATCATACAGGATCATTTAAGATGAACGAGTGAGATTATCAATTAACCAGTAAAGACAAACCCGTGCCTGGTCGCCAAGGGCACCGCAGAGCCACGCCGCAGCGAGTCCCCTGAAGTTATCCCGAATCACTCGCGAAAGGCGATTTCGGTAACCTTAGGAAGTGTCATTACCGCAGCTGATTAAAACGACCACGTAAATTGAGCACACTCCGCCAACTCGCCTCGCTTGCTTCAGATCATCATTGTCGCCGCCAGCCAACCGACGCTCTTTTTGCGTTGACAATCGGGATTAGCCGCCGCGCTAGCTCAGTGGCTATGGCATTGCGCTGCTGAGCCCGAGGGCGCGGGTGTGATACCGGCTGCAGCGGCGACATTTCGACGGAGGGTAGAATGCAAAAGCGCTCTTATGCCACCGCACTTTGGGTGCACCTTTGATCAACTGCAGGTGGTCAAAATTATTCCGGAGCCCCCTCCCCCCCCCCCCACTACCGCGTCCCTCATAAACTACTGCGCAATTAAGGGGCGTTAAACCATAAAATTAAATTTTAATCACATTTCCCGCAGTCGACCAGTGACTTCTTTTTATTTCTTTTCGTCTTATTTTCTGTCAGCGTGTCATCATGAGGAACACGTTGACGTAAGAAAATAAAAAAAAATAGAAAAGAAAGACACGCACTGCGGTAAAGGTACACGCGTTCGGCGGGACACGCAGTGCGGACGCAGCCAACAGTCCGGACCCGTCCGAACAAACAGCGGTTACAAGGCCTGTTTCTATATACACCTACCTATACGCCGCGAAATGATAACCCTCGCCCGTTATTCGGGGCGTGCAAACAACGGTCCCGACGGCATACGTTCCGCTCTCGCTGGCCGGCGACGCTGCGTCGTTATAATCGACCCGGATTATAACCAGCCGTCAGAACCAGCCACGGCTGGTTGTTATTGCACGTCACCGTTTGAGGGCCCGCTGGGATTCCTAGAACCATAACTCGTTTCCTGCTAAACGCGATCAGAACGCGACGCTGGAAAGTGGCCTCGGGACACGGATATTCGAGCGACAACTCTATGAACTGCACGCTTCCACAAATAATGAATAAACGGACACGACTTCCGAGAATGGTCGAGGTACAACGGAAAATAACTCTAAGGTGGGTTGGTTGGTTCGCTGTCCGCGAGCACCTTCCCAGGTTTATCACGGTGGACAGAGAAGCGCCCGCCGCGCGATACAGGCAGATCACTATGGCCTGTGACTATAGCGCCCTCTCTAGTTTGCATATGGGTTCAGCAAATGCCCTCAGTGATCAAGATAGCGCCTCGTCGGCTACGGTCGACTGCCAGACCGTAATCGTACGAAAGCGGAAGTTCCATGAATTCCGGATTCCAGGCGGTAAGGATGGTAGCCGACGACGCGTGAGCGCTATGAGGGAGTGCGTCCGCTGAGAGAGAGAGAGAGACAGAGAAATAAAAGGAAGATAGAAGGCAGTGATGTTAACCACAAAATCATCTTGTTGGCTACCCTACGCTAAGGGAGTGAGAATAGGGAAATAGAAAGAAGAGAGAGAGTGTGTGTCGGGGAAGACTGTGAATGTGTGCATGTGCGCGGACAGCCCCACGCAGCCAAAGGCGGTCGCACAAGCCATTCATCTCCGAAAAGCACAAAAGTGCATGCACTGCCTTCTGGGCCCACGTTCGGTAGCGACAATGGTTTAGTATAGCGTCTGTGTGGTCAGTGGACGGCCGTCTAGTCACCGTGATGCACAACACATTAATTGTCCTTGTATGTCAAATCGAGGCCCGTGGCAAAAGAGATGGTCAATGTTGTCTTTACGTAATTATGTGTGTTTGTATTTATTGCATTTATGATTTTCTTCAGGTATTATGTTTTATATCTGACTTTTTTCTTTGTGCTGCGCTGCTGTCATATCAACATGGTCGGGTCCGCTGTCAAGCTCATCAGGGCTTTTGTGCCCCGGGTCCTCACCTCAAGGAAATCAAACTGAATTACAATTGGAACCACAAACGTAAGACTCAGCGCTGTCACTCATCCGCTAGACCTACGAACTATACGATACTGCGTAAGCCGCTCGCAAGAGTGCCCTGCATGTCCACTGTGCTCCACGCTCCCACGTTCGCTGTCATAAAGCTTGTGACTGCCCGAAGAGCGCACAGCGGTAATTAGGCCTGTCACTGCAGGGACTGCACTTGCAGCCGAGTTGCTACGAATAAAACTCCTAAAAAAGAGAGAGAGCACGAACAACAGGATTACAGGCGAAATTATCGAAGTAGTGGTCACTCACAACCTTGGCAGCGTTCACGTCTTCGTGTCTATCGGACAATGACAGCTCTATAGCACACTTACCCGCGCCTGGAGGACAGCCCGCGAGACACTACAGAAAACATAAATAATTCTCTTATCGCGCCCGTCTTAACAAGCCTAAATAGCTTGTTCGCTCCGCATTTCTGTTCTCAGTATGGTGGCCGTACTGCAGTGGTTTCCTAAACGCGACCCTTAGGCATATATAACCATGCACGGAAAAACCGGTTCTCAAGCACTCCTATGAAGAGCAATGTCCGCAAAATATTTCTAATTCCACAAAGGACAATTATAATCGACTTGCGGGAACTTATATAACGCTGCGGTTCTACAGCCTCGCAGCTCGACCTTCACCGCTCTGAGCCCGCAAAGCTTCAGCGCAGAGGACTTTAACTGAATGACAATCATAACGACGACCCGCTTTTATGTTGTCGTATAAATAAGGCAGAGCGTCACAGCCGGCAAAAGTGGCACGAAGACCGTTTTGTTGCCACGCTCAACCATATAACGTGCCGAGAGCGTCCTCATACGCAGCAAGGTTCGTTTCGGGAGCGCGCTAAAAACAGAAATGTAAAGATTACGTCGCTATGCTTAAGCCTTTATGACCGCCAGCATGTAAGTATACAAAAAAGCAATGTTTAACACATCCGGCAGACCGCAGTTTTGAGTACTTTCGCACAAAACTTCACAAAATGCAATAACCGGCGCTGCGCCATGCCCCCTGCTACGAGGGAATAATATGGAGAGACGCGTTCACGCCTGGTCTCCCAAACGATCGTCACCAACGGCAACAGTCGCGCTTTGAGGATTATCGCTGCTGTTGGTGCGAGACACCGCTGCCTCATAGCGTGAGAGATTACAGCACAGTCGAGAGAACGCGCTCCCAAAAAGGGCCTCCCGTATAGTTGCCTATCCAGCGCGCCGATAACAAAAAGGCGTCAAATTGCACAGAACTTACGCAATTCCTTGCATTCTGTTTAGTTGGCACTTGCTCGGCAGAAACGCGCGAAGGTCAGATGTGTTGTAAGTTGACGCATAGCAGTTTGAAAACCGCGCAAACGCGCGGATTTCATGCGCACAATAACGTTTCCTTTCTTCCATAGTGAACGAATAACAGCGCGAGATCGCCCTCTCGTCCTTGTCTTTAATTGTTCGCGCTGTTATTTGTTCACTATGAAATCAGAACCAACCAGGCCCCGAATAAACCCTAACGAAGTTAGTTTCTTCGTTCTTTTTCTTCTTTTTTTTAGGTTGCATACCACCAGTTCTTTGCTTGATGCCAAAAAAAGAAATTGCGCAATCGGTAGGAAGTTAGATCCTGGCGAAAAGTAAGTTTTCGCAGAACGCTCTAACTACCTCACATGGAAACAAGCAATTCTCTAAATTTAGGACTTGCGAACTTGATTGTTCTTCTCCCCTAATTATTCCGCCAATGAGGATCTACAGAGTGGCCAAAACACGGTTTTAGTCGCTTCCCCTAATGGCGCACCGGAGCGTGTCTAAACCTCGTCTAAATTTACCTCTTTAGCTAAACAGACCACACTTCTGACGCACGAAAGTATGAAAACTTTGTCTGACGCCACCCGAGCGTTAGAACGCCACGCATTTTTTTACGACGACGAATGTCGGGACGCATTTTCGTCGGTACTGCAGTGCTCCCAACACGCACTGAAGAAATAGAAGCGCCGACGCCTGACGACGTAGGCCGCCTCAAAAGTACGAAAAAAAAATTTCGCCCTGTGGGCGTGCCGCCATACGCAGTTATAGCTTCTCTCTTACACGAGAGATAAACCTAACCCAACGGGGTCGCGAAAGAAAACGCGAACTGTTTCTGTGATCGACTCCGGCACATACGTGTTATACGGTAAGCGGTTTAAAATAACGCTGCTTTCGATTCGCAAGCTTTCGCCGGGCAAAGCCTTACCTGCTCGGCCGTTTTTGGAGGTCCCGCCGCGCTGGATCCTCTTTCCTGTCTGTCGAACACGTTCAATGCGCTTTAATGCGTTAGCATTAGGTTTCGTCAAAGTGGAAGAAAAGTGCACGAGTGTCAAGTGTGCGAGGATACACATATAGTGCCGGTGGTCTGCCTCCGAACAACAACACTTTGCAATGTGGTGAACGCGGCTTGACATCATGGATCCGGGACGTCTGAGAGGTGCGCCATAATGTTAACGTATTTATCTCGCATTTACCGCTAAATTGCCACCAATTTCTTCTTTTTTGTGTGTGTGCTTTGCACCGCCTCCTTCAAGCCAACAACATAGCGTAGGCAGTATCAACCTATACGACAGCACGGCCGTTTAAGATCGGTTACGCTGTTTCTCTATGTTGCACGGAGTGCCACGATGTGAGCGCTATAGAGCACTTTACCTGACCGAGCCAGCGGCTCCATTGGGAAACGAGGAGGCTTCTAAACAGCATAAGGAGGAGAGGGCCGCCTAGTGAACGTAGAGAACACTTAGTTTTCCCAGGAACATCGGGATCGTGTGCAAGGAGCTGTCACGCATTCTACTCACATTTCTGCAAGTGATTTATCGACCACCCAACAGTATACCTCGAACTTGCAGTGCAACTTCAGGTAGCTGGTTTAATGCCTGCTGCGGCAGCCGCATTTAGATGGAGGCGAAATGCAAAAAAGCGCACCAGTAGTTAGATTAACCCTTTCAGGCGCCACTTGCAATTATGCATAGAAAAAAAATCTTTTTATATATAAACGTTCTTTTTGGGACCTAAGAAACACAAAACCATCGAATTCTCGAACGTTATCATGAAACTTTATTATTTGCAACATCGTACACAATTGTGTACACAGCACCTCGGTGGTCTCAAAATTCACTTGTGGAATGCGAGGAAGCAATTTCTCTCTTTCGTCAGGCACAGTGCCACGGCGCATTTCATGCAGAATATCCGGGCGCCTCGTGTGCACTTCTCGAGCTTGCACCTAATTCGCACCTTCTGGTCGCGGGATTCGGGCCAATGGTCAAAGGAGTCGTAGTGCGCGCCGGTGCAAGGAAGCGATATTCTTGCTTTTTCGCCTTATCTTTGGTTGTGGTGCTTGGATCTCTGCAAGAGAAGGCCTTCCACGCTTTTTCTTGGGTAGTACCGACTTATTAATGCTTCGGCAGCTTGCAAGCGAAAATTCATCAAATATAGGAGTCAAGTTCTAGGTAGCGTTTGATTGTCGCGGTGGTAGTCCAGCAAGTAATTGCAGGTACCCAGGTTCACAAAAGGAAAAAGCACTCTCAGTGTCCACTTCTTCAGCTTGCGTTTCCCCTACAGCAGCATCTTCCTCTTCTGTGAGGTTGGTGAACGCAGCTGCAACGCAGGCGTCGGTTGCTTCACACGTGGCTTCTTCTTCGTCACTTTCCCCCATGTCTGAAACATTTATCAGCAATGAGCTCCAAAAGCCTTTCAGCTGTCTTTTGGGTTTTCTTATGCTTGTTTGCACTGTAGAAAGAAGAACGACGAATGGACAAAAAACCTGGAAAGAAAATCAAAGCAACTCTCAGCGTTCTTCATTTCTGCAGCGACCACGGCGCTTTGTACACAATCGTGTACACATGCGCGTGCGAGCGTTAGCGTTCGGTCATCTCCTCAGAATGGATGGAATTATCACTCCTCGGTACTTCATATGATGCACAACTAGAGCGGTCAGCTCAGGATGGGCTCATGCACAACTATGACTAGAGCGGTCAGCTCAGGATGGGCTCCCATCTCTTTTCGTTTTCTGAAAGTTATCTTGTACTGTGACCTGAACTTCGAGGACTTCACGAGGTTCGGCAAGCTGTGAGAACACTGCGGACATCAAACTTTCCGGTGAGCACCTCGCCAAACCTTTGTGACGGGCCAAAACGTGTGTGAAGTGTGAACGCTAACGGCGACGGTGAAGCGGCGGCCGCTGGTACGCGGAACGCGTCGGCGACGCGGCCGCGACAGATGGCGACGCTTACGCCGACTCCAGCTACGGAAGCGCCGAGAACGCCGACGACAACGTTTAATGAGGCAGCAGGCCCCGAGAAAACACCCAACGCGCAACTCACCTCCTCGGACGTGGACCGGGATGAGATGGAATACCAAGAAACCGCTAATGAGGATTGCATGGTCCTCCGGAGTACCGAAGCAACTGGCGGACCCCATGGACGCCAAGACGACGACGGAGATTGGCAAACGGTTTTGACCGTGCGCCAAAAGAAGGCGCTCGCACGAGCGGGCAAAAAGGCCACATTTTCCGAGGGTGGCTACGAATCATCGGGCCCATCGTTCAAGCCCCCGGTACAA
This sequence comes from Dermacentor albipictus, assembly GCF_038994185.2. Classification (NCBI taxonomy): domain Eukaryota; kingdom Metazoa; phylum Arthropoda; class Arachnida; order Ixodida; family Ixodidae; genus Dermacentor; species Dermacentor albipictus. Next base: position 87,462,768 of record NC_091825.1, read on the forward strand.
CCGGCGAATAAAAAGAAATTCAAGACAAGGCGGCTTCCACCACTGCCTAAGGACGACATTAAAGTGATCGTGCGCCCTCACCAAGGTCTCCCTATCAGGGAACTTACGGCGCCACAGATCGCAGAAGCAGTTATAAACGCCTGCCAAGGAAAAGTGAATGGAAACCAGTTCCTGCTGAGATTGAAGCCAGGATCAAACATTTTTATTATCTCAACCCCTACAGAAGAGGTGGCGAATATTGCAAGAAGAATTACAGGCCTCACCTTAAATGGTCGACTGCACGCAGTGAGTGCGTACGCAGCAGTAGGCGAAGACACAAAGAAAGGAGTGATACATGGCATCGCTCCTCACACAAGCCCTGAAACCCTTCTAGCCAACCTGCGTATTCGTACGCAAGGCGTCGACATACTAAGAGCTAGGATGTTGGGTGAAACGAAAACAGCGGTAATTACCTTCTTTGGCCCCATCGTACCGCGATACGTCTACTATATGGGAGGGGAGCTTCCCTGCTTCCCATACAAGAATACCATACAATTCTGCAAGACTTGCAAGCAAACGGGTCACAGAACGGACGTCTGCCCGAATCCCCACCTGCCGGTATGTCACAACTGCGGCACTTGGGAGCCACAACCAGACCACGACTGCAACCCTGTTTGCGCTACCTGCGGAGAAAAGCATCTCACGGGATCCAAGGAGTGTAAACGTCGTTTCAAGCTACCACCACAGCGACCGCAGCCAAAATCACCAAACCGGATGGCCGTCAAAACGCCGGGCAAGGCGATCAAGTCATCGTCGCCGAAACGGAGATGGTCTGACACAGACGATACGGACGATGACGATTGGCCTCCACTGCGGACTCAAAGGGACATTCCAACGTCGCAACCCCAAATTCGAAAATCAAGATCACAAGAACGACAGAAGAATCCAGACCAAGGGCTATCTGACCACTCCGCCTCCAGACACCACCGAATGTCCTCTAGATCCCCTACCCCATCCAGGACTTCAGTGGCAACGGGAGACTCGACCCAGCATAAGGTGAGCTGGGCGGGGATGGCACAAAAAGGGGCTCCAATAACCGCCAACCTTGAGTACCAAAGAATCGTTTCTGAAAATCGTCAGCTTAAAAAAACAGTAGAAGAACTTAAAATAGAGATGGCAACGCTGAAGGCACAATTTCAGAATACCAAAATTGGGCAAGCTAAACCAGCACAAGGGGATAAACCTGCCGCCCAACAGACAACAATTAGCAACATTGAAAGAATGATGAATCAGGTAGTAGAACAAATTCAGGCTCTGCAAACGTTTCAACAGCAGTTATTTGCTGAGGTGCAGAACCACAAAGTTTATGTAGACGAACAAATGTCTAAACTGCAGCAAACATCACGCAAAAGAGCCAGCAGTAACCCCGGAACACCGACGGCGAGAAAGGTAAAAAACGGGGCTGTTTCCGATTCGACGGATACCGAAATCGTACCTAACCATGGCCAGTAAAACAACCCGAACCACGGACACCGCTGAGATATGGCAATGGAACTGCCGCTCTTTTCAGAAAAGAGCGGCAGCGCTACAAGCTTATTTAGACGCCGCCATTATTCAACCGGACGTCATCTGTCTTCAGGAAGTTGGAAAGGGAGTAGTTAAGCTTAGAGACTACTACACCTTTCAAAATCCCATGTATCCTAGAGTGGCGACGCTGGTGCACAAGAATATCGCGGCCAGTGAACACTATTATCCCCAATGCTCAACGGAGCACCAATTGATCGAATTACACACTACAAAAAGGAGTAAAACCAAAACGTTTATTGGCAACGTGTACAGCCCACCGAAAGAACGGCAGACTGCGTTTCCCGAGATGCTTGAATGGGCGCTTGGACATCTGGAAAAAAAAGACAGGTTTATTTTAGTCGGGGATTTTAATGCTCCCCACACCAATTGGGGTTATAGGACAAATACAAAAAAGGGCAGAAACCTAGTAGAAGCAGTAGACAAATATAACATGCAACTAGAGACCTTACCCCTCGCCCCCACGAGACTTGGAAATAGCGTCTGCGGAGACACGTACCCAGACCTCACCTTTACATTTAACGTAAAAGAGGGACAGTGGAGGAACCTGGATGAAAATCTGGGAAGTGACCATTATATTATTAGTTACTCCACTACGACTCCCAAATTAAGAAAGCCTTTCAGAAACGCGAAACTTACAGACTGGACTGCATATCGACATTACCCGACCCCTCAGCATCCAATAGATTCAATAGAAGAATGGGTAGACGAAATGATGCAGGCATACCAAACTAACACAAAGCACGTCGCGCTAAGCGAAAAAACACCGGTAGTGGATCCCCACCTCGTCCATATGTGGGAAGGCAGGCGAAGTCTTACTAAACGATGGAAGCGACAGCGCTTAAACAGAAAGCTCAGAGCTAGAATAGAACAACTGACAGAACAAGCAAATGAGTATGCTAGGCAACTACAAGCGAACAACTGGATACAATTTTGTGACTCGTTACGGGGAACGCTCTCAACAACCAAAACATGGGCAATTTTACGGAGCATGCTTGATCCATACAATACAAAAACAGTCACTACTAGAGCATTACGCACATTGGTAGGAGAGTTTAAGGGGGATGACGCATCCTTGATCCAAACCCTGGCAGACAGATACATCGGGACAGGAGGAGATAACATCGATAAGAGAGAGTACAAAGGCATGGATAATCCCAAGCTTGATGCACCCATAACGAAACAAGAAGTATATGCCGCCGCTCTAGCATTAAAACGTAACTCAGCCCCAGGCGAGGACGGCATCACGAATGCTATGTTAAGAAATATGAGTGATCAGCAACTGGAACGCCTAACCCGGTACTTCAATGAGAAAATCTGGGAAACGGGAGAGCTTCCTAATCAATGGAAAGAAGCGACCATCATATTAATACCTAAACCGGGGAAAGCAAGAACATTTCAGAATCTCAGGCCAGTATCGCTAACCTCCTGCTTAGGCAAACTTTTCGAAAAGGTCCTTCATATCAGGCTTACCAGCTATATTGAAGGGCACGAACTTCTCTCGCACAACATGTACGGCTTCAGACAACATCTTACTACACAAGACATATTCGTAAGGCTACGAGATGACGTGCTGCAAAATGTACCTACAGGGGGAGAGAACATCATAGCAGCGCTTGACTTAAAAAGCGCTTTTGATACGATCTCCCATACCCTCATACTTGAAGAGCTCGAAAGAATGGGCTGTGGAATTAGGATCCACAATTACATCCGCTCTTTCCTTACTGAACGTAAAGCCACAATAGGTATGGAAAATATTCGATCTTCCAAACTCCCAATGCCTAACAGAGGCACACCACAGGGTGCCATCCTCTCACCACTTCTATTTAATGTCGCAATGAACCGCTTGGCACGACAACTAGAGAAAATTAACGACCTCAACTTCGCGTTTTACGCAGACGACATCACGTTATGGGCCTGCAAAGGCTCGTTAGGGCAAAAAGAACAAACTATCCAGGAGGCTATCGACTCGGTGAAGGACTTCGCAGAACAAAACGGTATGCAATGCGCTCCGGAAAAATCTGAGTTTATCCGGATCCACGGGCGTAACTACAGACACAAACCGAACATCCACCTAACTATGGGTGACCAGACGTTACCAGAAAGAAATATGATCAGAATACTAGGACTATGGTTACAAAGCAACAAAAGAGCCACTCACACCATTGCGACTCTAAAATCAAGCACGAGGAGCATCGCTAGACTAATTAGCAGAATTACAAAGAAAGGTAAAGGGCTCCACGAAAACGAAACCATAACACTAGTCCAGGCTTTTATTCTTAGCAAAATAACATACGGACTACCATATCAAGAGCTAACCCCGTCGGAAATCAAAGAAATCGACCTACTAATACGTGGCGCGTATAAGGCAGCGCTTGGGCTTCCTAAGAATGCGGCAAACGAGAGGGTGCAAGCTCTAGGCATATACAACACATTTGAAGAGTTAAGAGCAGCCGTTCTCATGACACAAAGAGAACGACTATGCCTCACAAGCACAGGTAAAAACGTTCTGTCGCGTTTAGGTTACCCATTGCGACCGCAGTATTCCAGGGAACAAACGACCGCAATGCCGGATCCAATACGCGAGCGCATAGTGGTCTCCCCAATCCCACGCAACATGAACAAAACTTATCACACAGCGAGAAGACAAGCGAGAGCTAAACATCTTCAGAAAACCTTCGGCAGTAATCAAGATGTAATGTATACTGATGCAGCTAGATTTAGCAAAGGACATGTAATAGTGGCAGTTCAACCCACACGCCAGGGAACGCTTCACACATCAGCCTCGATACGTACTAGGTGCACTGCTACAGCGGAAGCAGCGGCGATTGCTCTCGCTATCGCATACAAGGAAAAGCAAAGCAGCTCAGCTTTAATAATGTCCGATTCACAAGTGGCATGCAGAATGTACCTACAAGGCAACATACCACAAGTCGCCCTTAAGATCATAGGCGACACATTGAAAGAAGATCATGCAATATTATGGTGTCCTGGCCACGAGGGTATCTCGGGAAACGAACAGGCACACACTCTAGCTCGAGGCCTTACTAACCGAGCTAGAGATACGCACAACGATGAAAAAGACGATCGTCTATTGGTCCGCGATATACTGGAGCACCAGCGAAGAACCCGGCAACAGTACGCCCCACCCCACAAACTACTCAATGTAGAGGAGGCGCAGAAATATAGAAGAATACAGACGGATACCTACCCACATTTGGGTAGATACCATAAAATAAACCCAACCATGTACACTAACTCTTGCCCGTGGTGCGGGTCATGGCCTTCATTGCCTCACGTAACATGGGAGTGCGCCAAAAGACCTCATGCCATTAATTCACCTTTGGTACTCACCTTGCTAAGGGAGCCCTGGGAGGCCATCCTCGCTCTTGCTGACCTCGAGGCCCAGAAAGGCCTCTTGGACCAAGCTGGGCGGGTCGCGATGGCCACTGGAGTCTTGGAATAGGGACCCACCCTGCACCGCTCCCTTCCACCATTTTTTTTTTGCCTCATCAATAAATGTTTATTCCTCCTCCATGCACAAGCGCGTCTAATTTTTTTCCATTGCCACAATAAAAAAAAGTGGCTCTAAAAAAATAAGAACTTGACTCACCGCTCTTTGCTGCTCCAGCATCCGCCATTTCTTGTTTTGATATGAACATCTTCACCGAAATGCGACAAATGGCGCCCAAAATGCACATGGTTGTCAGTTTAAAGTTTGGGAATGCGCTAAAGCCAACCTAATAGAAAATTGCGCGCCCTAAACGTGAAAAAAACACCAGAAATACAATGTACACAATTGTGTACAAGGCGCCTTAAAGGGTTAAGGCGCATGTTAAGGAACCCCAGGTGTTAAAAATTAGTCGGGAGTCTCCAATTATGGCGTGCTTCATAATTATGTCGTGTTTTTGACGCGTAAAAGCCCATAATTTCTTTTTTCGCTAATCGATTCACGGTGGCTCAACGTCATAACAGGAAATGAGACGCGCAGGCGGAACACTTGACGATCACGTCTGCCATGCGTCAGGTTGTTGTTTAACAATTTTTATTCGCTTGGCTCGTTGTTAGCTGTACTTCTTATTTTAGATGGATAGCCGAGCCTTCGATGGCCGATTTCCCAGGATCACGTCATTCAATACACAACAACGTTTGCACTACTACCGTGCATCGCGTTTCCAATACCTCTGGCACTGGAACAGTCGCAGGCCATACATACATGCTCAAGCGCGCCACACAACCAGTTGCTATGCGCTGCACGCAAACTTTAGCTGCAAGAACAACGCGAATTTGTCGCTGCAAAAATGCATGCCCAGCTGCATATAAACCCGCACGAGGGTAGCAAACGAAGCGCGGAATTCGAGTCAACACTTCAAAGAATAAGCAAAGCGAATGCATCCAGCTCTGCTGGCTCCAAACATCTTGAACGTTCGATGCATCACGCTGGCGCGTTTAAAACGTGCGCCTTCATAATCACAAAGTTGCGATCCTATAGGACCTTGCGGAAGAACTCTATAGTATGCACGAGAGCACCAAAGCGCTAATGCGTTTCTTGAATGCAAATGCGCTATACGTGAGCGAAAATTCCTCTGCGGGTGCGCGAACATTGGCTCTAAGTTTTCGTTCTTATTGTTCATTTCCCTTCCCCACCTGTAGGGTTGGCAGCTGGGGGCGACCATGATTGAGCCCCTGCGTTTCCTTCTTTATGTTTTTCTCTCTATGTCTCTCTAAAACGCGGACGCCGAGCAGGTACGTTTTATTAGAGGCCTAAATTTGTTGCAACAGCACGGCGGAACGTTCAAAGCACTTCCAAATTGAATTCGCCACTTCAGATAACGCGTACTCGGGAATAATACGAGAAAACAAAACGGGCACAAATGTTCACAGCGTCGCAAAGAAGGCTTCACTTTCGGGAATAACCTGCCGTCCCTTAATTCGAGGCTGGCGCTGCGTTTTTGACTTCGTCGGCTCACCTTCGGTCACTGTCGCAGTGCGGAGCAGAGAATGACGACGGCGCACATCAAAGCGGTCTAGTGACATGCGCCTCTGTCGCATGCTGGCGTGTGGGTGCATTCCAAAGCGTCCGAGTACAGAAAATGCAGCGCTCCATACGCGTCTCACCGAGCAGTGTGTCTGAGAGGACAAAACTGGATTTTTTCCGCGATGAAAATAAAGAACAAAAAGGAGCCAGCACGGGTGGGCGATGTCACTACCTCCCAGCTTGGTTTCTTTCACCCCTTTTGGTGCTTCCATTTATATTTTTCAGATGCTCTTTTCAATCAACCTAGTGTGGCCAATCCCCTCTGTGGGTACAAGCCATGTTTCGAGGCAACAACGACAACTGTAAAAGCTGCACCGATAATATACAATTTTTTTTAATATATACGATCTATCAGGAACTTTAGCCCACGCCCCATGTTCAAAATTAAGAACTGCTTTCATTATCTCCGGCAGTTCAAACATAACACAGGCATCTGGATCACTATCAGTACTAAATAATGTCCCCTTGCAAGTGTGTATGCACGAAAAGGAACGATTTGAAGTGTGTAGTTAAAATGTGCCGAATTCAAGTGTAGATTAATTTATTTACATTCGATAATCCGCAGATAGCGTAATACCTGTATTTTCTGTGAGTTCAAGTGAAACAGGTCAGCTGAAAAGTAAATTGCTGCAAAAAGGAAAAAGAAAAAGAAAAAGAAACGCGCCTTGACGAAGCACGTCTGCTAGAGCGGACACGCGAGCCGCCGTGGACAACGATCTTCGAAGATTAAAAGAACTTCCGCAAACGACAGCGACGGGCGTAGGGACAGTTAACCTTTCCGTCCCGAATGCCGATATCCATTCCTAAGTGGAATCGCCAACAGAGCCGCGTGCAATTTTTGCGGGTGTGACGAGTCAACAGAGCACCTTCTGTGCCCCTGCCCATCTTTTAGCGCTCAACAATGTCCTCCACGCGCTAGTCTCAATCACTTGGATAGCAGACCACTCTCAAAGGAAAAGATACTGGGGCCTTCACCTGTTGCACTTCATCATGGCAACTGGACTGCACGGATGATTGTGCCTGTTAGCGAACGTTCTTCCGCGAAAGTGTGTTCGCACTGACAGCTTCTATGACTATTTTCTTAACTTTCCGTTTTCTGAACTATATTTGCCCTTTTTCCTCTACCAAGTGTAAGGCAGCCAACTGGGAATGTTCTTGGTTACCATCCCCTGCCTTTCCAGCTTCGTCTCTCTCTCTCTCTCTCTCTCCCACCCCGAGCGAGACATTTAGGCGGTGTTTGAGGCCGACAATTCCCCGCGCCACTTGGCAACAGATCGCTCCACCCTTGTCCTGCATACATATCGCGTTACTTGTACAGGTTGTACTTGTACGGGCTTGTGCGAACACCTGCGACTATTAGTGGAATTACTGTTAGACCACACGCATCAGCGAACTCACCACTAATTTCCTTCTTCCCTTCCCTCCTCTATCTCCCTGTCATCTTTGTTTTGCCCTTTCCCATTCCTCCGGTGTAGGGTAGCCAACCGGACCTTATTCTGGTCACCCTCCCTGCCTTCTGCTTTACTCCTTCCTTCCTATACAGGTTGTAGCGTGGATGAAAACAAAAACCATAGTCGGTGACAACCTAAGAGTTACAAACAAGCTCCGCCTACAAAAGCGCAACGCACTTTCCGTTCAGCTCTGAAAGAGAGCCGAGCCAGCTGGAGTGCGCTCGTAGCTTAAGGACGTATTGTTCCGTTAGAGCAAATGCTAGGCTGATTGGAGAACAAAAGCAGGTTGCTCCGGGCCAAAACGTTACCTTTTGTTGAGCACTGATATCATGATCACCCATAAAACTTGCCTGGACGTACCGGTTTCACCTCGAAACAACCAGTGACACAAGAACACGTCTGTACGGTGAAACTAGCTGTTTCAAAGTCACAAAAACTACTAGAGATAAGATAAATAAGCGACCCTAATTGGCTGGTGCAGCTATGAAAAATGTGTCCGAGTTGGACAGCGCAGGTATAGCCATTAAAATCTTAGGTTGCCACCGACTATATGTAGGAGCATTGCGCAATAGAAACGAAGCTAAGAGAAAAGTCCCAACACCTCATAACTGTCGTTGCAGGTTTCAATGCGCACGGCACGCTATTCTTTAGAGACAAAGGGTGCAACACCAAAAGTGCGGCTGCCTCAATTTGGCACTGAGAGCTTGCCCGCGAATAACAACAGCAAGCTGTGCCGATTCGAAATATGAAAACTATCTTTTCGGGAGCAAATGTTCCATTTATGTAATAATGGAGTTTAGGGTAGTCGTCTAGAAATATATGATTTGAATCTAACTTGAAACTACCTACCAAATGTGATGCCCATTTATAATTAGGATTCGACTCAAGTACTTTTTTTACATGCGCCAATTACTGCTCTACTATATTAATTATATGTTTGAAGATTGGTGACACAAGTCAATTACTTTTTCAGAGTAAAGCGTACACGTCATGTGGCAGTGCTTCAATGCTACGCTAAACCGACGCTTTCCGTCACAGTGAACGCAACAATTCAGTTGCTTTTGCCACCCAGGTTAGCTTCTAGCAGAAATTTTGTGTTTACTATACGATAAACGGTTTTACTTACAACTTAGTACGCGGTTCTACAATGTATTATATTTTACACTATGTGGGTTGCGAAGTATTTTCTATGGAAAGGCAAAATCCGCAGCCACTCTACATTATTGGGCAATCTTCCTCGTGATGAATCCCCACGAGTAACTACATGAAAAGAAATCCTGTCAGAAGCCCGCGATGCTCTTGAGAAAGTACGAAATCGCGGAGACTACAGCTTTTCAGAACACCTTTTCTTACGACGCGCTACACTGCAGCCTTGCAACAAAATGTCATCTGAAAGCCAATTCATTTCTTTAGATCAAAGTCCTCCGGGCGATGAAACCCGACATCATAAGCCAGGTGACTACGTATACGACCTGACTTATAAAAGCTGACAAAACCTTCTAAAATAAGGCCGTACAGCAAAGAAAGGTTCTCACATACGCACAATTTTAAGGAATATCTAGAGTTTATTATGGCACTTCCCTATAGGAATATACGTAGAGTAAAATTAAATGACTGCACTGTTCATGTGCACTGCGACATCAGTGTGCTCAACTTCGCTTTATCAAACATTTTCTTCTAAGTTAACTGAGCCGGCCAGAGTTCAACTGAAACAAACCTCACGGGCCAGTCTGATGCGTATACCACAGACAGGCTCCTGCATTACATTGGGGGAGCAATGACGCAGTCCACCCGCCGCGGTAGCGTATAGTCGCTATAGCGTTGCGCTGCTGGTTTCGAAGGTTCGATCCTGGCCACGGTAGCCTCATTACTATAGAGGTGAAATGTAAAAACGCTCCCGGTACTTAGATTTAGGTGCCCGTCAAGGAGTCCCACGTGGCCAAAATTAATCCGGAGTGCCCCCCTACAGCGTGCCCTATAACCAGATCGTGGCTGCGGTATGCAAAATCCCAGAATTTTTCGTGACACAGCCCTACTGTTTCTAGGGTGCCCTGGAAATGTCGAATGCTGTACCTCCGCACTTTGATACACCTAGACGCGGGGTGCCGAACCAAAAAGCTTTCGTGCGTGGTTCCGGTTCTGGTTCAGAATTCTGCATACCTTGCGCTTCCGTTCAGTTCCAGATCAAAACTATAATATTTCGAACCGGTTTAAACCGGTTCATACCGGTTAATAAAGGTCTGTAAATAAGTAAAACCACTTTTTTTTTTAGAAAACAACGTTTTCCAGCCTCATTCACAAATTCCCCATCATCATCATCAGCCTGTCCTTATATGTGCACTGCAGGACGAAGGCCTCTCCCAGCGATCTACCATTACCCCTGTCCTGCGCCAACTGATTCCAACTTTCACCTGCAAATTTCCTAATGTCATCACCCGACCTAGTTGTCTGCCGTCCTCGACTGCGCTTCCCTTCTATTGGCAACCATTCTGTAACCCTAATGGTCCAACGGTTAATTTGAGAAAACTTCTTTGTGTCATTTTGTAAACTTACGTGACACGGATCGATATACGAAGGCCGTCTCAAAAGTTCTTTCAAACTGTGCAGAAACCATGGATGACGACAGTCAATGTAAGTGTAGAGCCCGAAGGAACGAATCAATGCGCGAACAAGCGAACGAAAGAGCGTGATAGCGAAGGGACCTAACGTTTTCTTTAACAAAACCGACCCCCGACCATCAGAAGCACCGACCGACCACGAAAACGGCCGAAAGCGTCAAAGAAAGCTATTCGCTCTGAAAAAAAACAAACAAGCAAGCAAGCGATTTGATGTTTCCGGGTCATAAATGCGAAAGGTCATGATGCTGACTCGAAGTGTAAGCTTTTAGAAAAAAAAAATTAAGTATTAAATGTATTTGCATAAAAGACTCACTCATATTACGTTAAATTGTTTTGTACATTTCTTTTTTTCTTTACTGGCAAGGCTGCGACGAATTCTTAAAGTTCAATTGAAATATAGAATAGAGAAATGCGGTATGGAGGACTAGGTTTGTTCAAGACAATATGCAGATATGAAATGTGAGGCCTTAGCTCCAATTGCACGCTGCATCCGTGCGCATTTTATTCGTGAGTCCCGTTTCCGCGATGGGGCATATTATTTTTTCCAGATACCACTACATTACAGTACTTACGCATACCTACGAGATCTGTCCCAAACTTTCGTACAGTGAGTCAGCAAAGAATTGGGAGAGGGTGTAGTGTAGCTGTTCTTTTTTTTTCAATTTTGTGCCACTGTTTCTCCAGGTTTTCTGTTTTGTTTTTTTGTTTTGCTAGTGCACCAATACGTATTCCGTATTCAGAAATGTAACTAAACTTGAAGCTCATGCTCGACTTGATATAAATGACGCCTGGTGCGAACGCGCTGAAGACGCTCATTGCGTTTCTTTTGGTGCGTTGACGACAGGCGTCGTTTAAATCAAGTCAAGCATGGGCTTCAAATTAAGATGCATTTCTGAATACGGGGGTAAGGCCTATAGCTGTTCTTGGGCATTTTCCGAAATAACTGAAACGAAATGAAAGAATCCGGTTGACCTCCAGTACGGGTCGAACTGCTCTAGGACAATGCACAATTTTATGCATGCACTCTTTGTGCATCTTTGTCGAAATGAAGGCCCATGAAGAGACAGAACAAATGATCAATATCAAATTTCTAATGAAACTCGGCAAGAATGATGCAGAAATTTACCTAACGTTGCGAAATGAGTATGGAAAGGATGCCTTAAAGGAATCAACTGTGTTCAAGTGGGTCCAGCGTTTTCGGAAGACCGTGAAGATCCCGAGGACTATGAAAGATCAGGACGCCCCTCCACCTTTTGCGAAGAAGAAACCATCGATGGTGTGCGTTCTCTTACGTTCAGTGACCACATATTTGCTGTTACGATGATATGTTAGATGCATTTGGCTCGGGAAAGCCGATTTTGCCCAAAAATCTAGAACCTTCTTTTAGGTAAGTCAGAGAATACTGGAGACCGTGTAGGAGGCCATGCAGGAGTGGCCTTGGTACAAAAAGAAGGGTCAAGTAACATGTACGGAAATGCACAAGAGGAACAATGGCATAGGTGCGTAGAAAAAAAAAAGCGATAGCTGTGCGTTAAAGGCAACTCGCGAATCCATCAAAAACTGTAAGAAAGGAACAAAAAGAGAGAACGAACAACGGCTAATACACTGCAACGAGAGAAAAAAAGAGTAAAAAAGAAAGAGATGAAAAAATACAATTGTACAATGCAGCATCCTCAGGAGTCAACACGCTCAATACATTCTGTACTAGTAAGAAGGGATAAGGGCAACGCATTCCCCTCAATTATTGCGCGGGAAGCAAGGAAAGCTTAAAGATGTTCATCCTAGCGAAGTACGGGTTTAATGATGCAGCGCGTCGGTGTCTTTCTTGTCAGCCGTCCTCTCGGAGGTTATATACGTATTAAGGTACAGCTGGCTCTTCTTATTGAGAAAGAAAAACTTTAGCTTTACAATTTTCGCTGCGCAGTTACAGTGCTTCAGTACGTGGTTTATTCATTGCGTTAGGAGGCGAGACTGTTGAAAGATATTTAGAGAATATAAAACAAACAGCGCCTCGCTATTTTTTTTTTTCTTAAGGCATCAAGTTTTTCGTTTTGTGTACGGGTTCCAGATAATCACTGCATATTCAAGTTTGGCTTTTATAATGCAGCACGAAGCCACAAGTTTAGTTGCCTGGGGCCCCTTCATTAATTTGTGTTCGTGCAGACAAAGCTTTCTGAACGACGAAGAACATGTAGCAGAAATGTGCTTATCCCAGATAAGCTTACGTGTTATAGTAACACCAGGGTATTTATATTCCTCGACTTGAAGTAAGGGTTTACATGCAACATCATCAACATTAACGGGTGCTCTTTCCTACTTATCTGCATGTAAACCATTCTGTTTGTACTAAGCTGCATGCTAAACTACCTTCACCAGGTGTAAATATTCTAAAGGCTAGAGTTTAAGGAAACTTCACCTGCACCGCTGTTAACTTCGTTAAATAAGACACAGTCATCAGCAAACAACGTGTTTTGAACGGGGAGAAAATGTAGAAATGAAATGCGAAAGGTTTCCACCAAGATGGTGCCGAGACTGTTGACACCTGAGCAAATGTTGCAGCGAAATGAATGGCGCACTGATTGGAAAGCTTCAGACGACAGAAATAAATTCGTGCAAAGCGCCGTCACTAGCGACGAAACGTAAGGTTACGAATAGGACATCGAGCGGAAGTTAGAGTGCACGGAATGGAAAAAGAAAGATGAGCCAAGGCCAAGAAAATCGCGGAACAAAGCAATTAACACTTAATGTCATTCTGATAGCGGTTCTTTTTTTTTCTTTCTTTTTTTTTGCGAATGCCATCGAATTGTGCACCACGGAGCTACGCCTTAAAGTCAAACTGTTAAAGCAGTTTTGTAAGTGGAGGTCCTGAAGCGTCTTAGAGATAGTGTGCGCTCCGTCAGACCAAACTTTTCGAAAGAGGGACGCTGTATTGTGAACCACGATAATGCCAACTGCGCACTATGCATCGGTAGCCCAAGAGATTTTGGCACACAATTCCATCACTGTGCTTTAACACCCTCCCTATTTGATGGATTTACCCGAACGCGACTTTTATATTCTTCGCCAAATGTAAACAAGTGCTCCTGGGGGCGGCATTTCGGAGTTGTGATAACAATTCAAAAGCAGACGACACCGCATCTGAAGAGCTTAGCAGAGGTGTACTTCCAAGGCTGCTTCGAGCAATAGAAGAGGTTAAGGCAATGTATTTTGTCTAATGCGGAGTATTTTGAAGGTGACCACAATGATGCACCTGAATGTTTACAAAATGTTTTTTTATTATTATTTTTTTGCGTGCATGCACGAAGATTTGGGAAAGACCGCGTATATCTGGTGCTTTTGATGTTACGCAAGAAATTGGATACACGGTGTATCGAGGCTTGGCACCCATCAAAGCTCCGTTACTTCAAAAGGATGAAATTTAGAAGCTGTCCCATTTTCTTTTCGCAAGTGTTTGCATTAACGCGCCTATTGCATTGCGGGTTTTGGCACGAATTTGTAGCTCGCTGTGTAGTCGATGCAGATCAGTTAGTTTATGGCGATGGCACTCTGCACCGAAACAGCAGCTACTGAGGTTGAGTTTCTCCAAGTTTACTTGTCTTATTTCGCAGTTACATCAACCTACACGGATGGCGTGGTATCACCCCGAGTACCTGCACCAAGTAACGCAAGCTTGCGCCTCACTGAAAATTAGTTACAGTTCTAAATAAAGATATTACCTTATTTATCACGTGTCGTATTTCTTATGTAAGCTTAACTGAGGGCTTGACACCCCTGTTTCTTTCACCGTCATTGTCACATAAATCTTATTCCTGTCAAACATGACGTCAAGCAGCACCGGAAAGAACTTAGAGAGTTTGAGCGCTATGGCTTTCCCGTGAATAGTTGGATTGCAACTGCAGCTCAGCCCACCGTGCATATGTATACCGCCGAGACAGACGCTAATGCTTAGAACGCTGAGCACAGAACAGAGTTGTTCAGGTCGCTGGATCGAGGTGCGCAAAAACAAGTAAGGCGACCGCAGCTTAGATCGCATAAAGGGCGGCTTTCGTGGCACAAGGATTTGCAGCACATAATGAGTGTCTGTCACAAGTGAGCAACTGAGTGTCTTTCACAACTGAGCTGTCTGAAGTTACTTGGGTCTTGCATGCAGCGTCGAAATTGTGTTTGAGACTAGGGGAGGCTTCGAGCCTTTGTTCAAAGTTTCCAGTTTGACGTGCCCTAGCAAAGCGTTCACTGTGCCTTCGTCGAACCGGTTCGGAACGGTTCCTGCAATAAGTTCCGGTTCGTGGTTCGGCTCCGAGACGGCGGATAAATAACGGGTCTGTTCAGTTCCGCTTCAGCTGAAGATAACGTTCCGGCTCGAGTTTTCGGTTCAGTTCCGGTTCGGTTGGACACCTTGCTTACACCCTCTGTTTTATAGTTCATAGAGAGGTTCATGGGGCATTCGTGGCACGAATTACTCACAAAAGCACACCTCTGAGCAACAGTTCGTAAGCCGACGCTAACAGTGTTCCATCCAGTAGTAAATGAGAACGCTGTTACGGCACGCGCGGCTCCTGAGGCTTTAGAGATAGCAGGGGAAATGCGAGCGAACCTGGCGGGGGAGGGAGATTAGTGAAAGACATCTCGATGACTGGTGGAGTGAAGGTAATTGAAGCGCAAAATGTAAAAAAAAAATGCTTTACTGAGGTAATGATGTGCTCGTTAGCAAGAAGTATAGGATTTTTAGAGGACCGTACTGAGCGCAGCAGAAAAGTAAATTTAACGAGCATCGCGGCGCCAGCTACCACCCCGCTTCAAAGGCATTGCTCTAACATCCATTTATTCTTTCAGATACGAAAGAACAAGCCGCGCCAGATTTCTCGCTCTTTCTTGTTTTGTTTTTCTTTTTCGGCACTTTTCAACGCCGCTGTAGTCGCATTCAGCGCGAAATTTCGCGTAGTCCCAGCTCTCGCCGGGCTTTCTGCGACGAATGAATAATCAGCTGCAACATTTACATAAGCCCCACGAGCACGCTCACATTCCTTGTGGGCGACCCTCTTTCGCGTCATATTTCTTTCTTTTCGTTTCTATACAAAATATATCCAATGCGCAGCAAAGTTCCCTGATTACCATCCCATGCCGTTTTCACAGAAGCCAGCGAGTGCCGTATAAAACCAGAAAGAAAAAAAAAGATCGCCTTGTATAGTGGCTCAAGCAACGCATCCAAATGTGATCAAGTGTCTAAAATCCCACCTCAACAGCGAATGTCGCGCACATTTGTCCGCGCCAAAGCAGAATAAGCGAAGCGGCTAAGGAATTTTCACGTGCAGCCCGAGGCCCTGAAACCTTTTTTTTTTTCCTTTTTTGCTCTACTCTGAAACGCGGTGCGGGAAAGTGCCGACCTGAAGACACGCGTGGGAGAACGAGTAGCCAAATCATCTTAGCATGTCACATAATTGCTAAAAGGAGATGTACGTTCGGCGCCCGGAATTCCAGATTATGGCTGCGACCTCCATTTAATCGCGCAAAAGCTGCCATTCCACATCTCTGCGCTTCGAGCCGAACGACCTTCCCCTTTCTTTCTTTCTTTTTTTCTTTCTTTTCCTTTCTTTCTCTCGCAGCTGGCTCAAGTAATCTTCTCTTGCATGGCTCGACAGGAGTCGGGCAGGAGTGACGTGTGCCTCGCCGCAAAGGTCTCTCGCACTTACTCGGACGCAAAGTACACGTAACCTAGTTAAAAGCCTATGGACGCGGCGTTAAGTCTATAGAGCGCGGAGCTTCTCGTTCCTCGCCGAATGTCGACTAAGAAGACACTTCCGACATTCTGACACGAAAGCTACGGTACAAAATGGAGAAGGAAATTACAACTGCGCTTCAATTAACCTCCCGACGTTCTTTAACACAGACGCACTGAGCTTAACGCGTGACTACACCTTCTTCTATTCGGGTTCGATGAGACTTCGTAAATAGAATTCAGCAGGTAAAGTGTTTCACACCCCGAGCATCACTGTTCCCTAACGAGCAAATACGGCGAACAGCCTTGCTATCCTAAGAAAGCAAACGTGGCCATAATAAACACATCGCAGTATATAACAAGCCAATCGAATGTAAAAAAAAATAGTTTCACGCATAATAAAAGTTACTAAAGTTACAGCTAACCGGCTTTTCATAAACATAGCACCTCAACATTCCGGTGAAACGTGTACCGCACGCGCAAAAAAGTGATTTGCATAGCCAAGAACTACTGACGCACGCGGGGTGAGTGCACCAACAGCTGAGTTTACATGCCACCACGGGTGGCATAACAAATTCGGCTTTCAGATGGCACACCGCAAGCAACGGAGAAAAGGGAGCAGCACGACTAAGCGTTCGTTATTGACGAAGGCTCACCAGATATATCCACACAAGTTTGCCCAATCACCTTCCGACAAACGAGCGCGAAACAGTATGCACTACAGGTGCATACAAACGACGCGACACACGGCTGTATGCACACCACGAGCGCGACCAACGAGCGCACTGCAGTACATGCACCGAGTATATATACACGCCCGAGCACGACCATACACATGACACACAATCAAAACGTGCAATTCAGCCAGAACACGGACGTATAGCGGCGCGAAAGCTTTCTTCACTGCTGCAGGAAACGTCTCGCCTCACCCGCACGTGTACTTCCTGGGAGGAGGGCACTGGCCGTGATCAGGCGCAGTTATTTCTGCATGCAGTTACGGGAGAAAGCCAGCGTCGAAGCAGCACGAGGGAACGTCAAACGCGCAACGATCACGCCGAAACGGCAGCGCAGCCATGGATAAACATAGACGCCTCGCGTGTGCTTCAGACCGTGTCGTTCTCTACCTACGCCCTTTCCTTATCGCATCGTTACAGGATCACTTCGTACCTTTACCTTCGTTTCAATGAACCTGATTAAAGTGGCACCGAGTCAAGTATAGTCCAACTCAATCCGGCCCGAGTTTACATGAAGTCGCCAAAGTCTCAAGCCGGTACACTGAGCCAAAAAATAATAATCATAATAAAAGAAGCCATGGGAACAGACCGCCAGTTTCATTAGCAATTACTATAATCCCCAGACCAGTTCGACAGTGTTTAAGCTTAGCATGCAAGCGAGTGGGCTGACAAAGCATTCCACGACACTCAGTCAGCCCGAGTAGCGCAGCACGCTTAAAGGGAAGCTGAAGAGTCTGTCGAATTCAATAAGACGCTCATATACGGATGCGGGAAACTTATAAACCATGTCGGTAAAATTTGGGTTTTTGTTTTTCAATTAGGAGCGACGTAATCGTCGGTTGAAATTGCGCTGTAGCTCCGCCCCCCTTTGAGTGAGCGAGCGGAGCGGAAACCGGAAACCGCGGTGTTGTGACGTCAACTCTGCTTCGTTCCTTCGCAGCGTCCGCGACCGTGCCTGACCGCGCTTGTTTCTGCGTGCGTGCCATCGTGTATCTGCTTGGATCGACCCTGCATTCCTTTGTTGGTGCGTCTGCGTGTATGTAGAGTGGTAGTCAACGTGCGTGGTAGTCAACGTGAGTGGTAATCAACGTGAGTCGTAGTCAACGTGAGTGGTAGTCAACAGATGAAGGTCGCTACACGTACCGCATGAACCGGGAAGCTTTTCGCGCGTTTAAACCGTCTTTGTAGATTGCCGACAGCTTTGGACAGCGCACAAATGCCGACGATCGCATCCCCGCTTACGTTCCACGAGGAGGCATGCAGGAACACAACACTACAGTTGTTTGACCGGAAACTAGCTCACTAGATCACCGAAAGATCGCCGAGATCACTAGATCGCTTTGGAAAAAACACACTCACTAAAGAGCATTTCCAACACGAGGAGATCACAAGGCTTTGCTTTCGTTCGCGTCTAAAGCACTGCTCGCACCAGCATCGTTTGCTTCTTCGAGAGGCCGGCTCTTCGCAATCGGCTCGTACATGTAGGGAGTAACGCCGAACTCCTCAGAAAGACGCAGTCTCTCTAAATTTTCCATTACCGTCTCAGAAAACAGCACCAAACTACCTGGCACCGCGCTTCATGTGTAGCGGCAGCGGTCGGCAGCGGCAGAGTTGACGTCACGACGCAGAGTTGACGTCACAGGCGGAAACGAGACGCACGAGCTGGGCGTGTCCGCTGCTGCACTTTTCGTCAAAATAAAATATATTTGCGCTTTCTTTCGCTCAATTTGGATACGATATTCGAATTCGGAGGGTTGAAAACCATTATGTACAGATGTTCACTCATTTTTTCTGGAAAACTTTTCAGCTTCCCTTTAAGTGAATCCAACAGGTAGATGAAACCCGGCAATGCAACTCGACAGGCTTTATTCGCGTTTGCGTAAACACCCTGCAGTACGCGATTTAACTTGCAGCTATAAGCCAACTAGCCTTAACCAATATTTCTATACTGCACGAAACTAGAACGACTCCGAGACATGCGCACGCTACGCCCACAATATCAAGGATCGTTTGCGACCTGTCACCGCAAGGCGGAACACGGTTCAGGGTCGACTGCGGACACCGAACGCGCTGCAAATCTGTCAGGGTTACAGTTCGCGCCAGAGCGGACGCGCTGTATCTGATTGCGGGAAAGCTGAAAGCACGTGCGCTTCGAAGCCGCGTGTGCGAGCTACGCGCCGAGAGAGCAACCGACATCGACCAGAAACTATAACATTTTCGTTCGAAGATCGCGCAAGACAACATGCACGCAGGAGCGGTGACAACGCCGAGCGAGCCTGTCGCAAGGCGAGCTAAAGCCCATCCCCACATGCCCTCGCGTTGAACAGTGATCAAACACACTGCGGACGAGCCACACGCAACGTGCGATCGCAAAACAACACCGAGTACAGTCGAGGCCGAGCGCTAAGGCCCGTCTCGAGATGCCCACCTTGACAGCGGGTATCCCAGGCGTGGTGCCGCCGGCGCGTTGCTGTACTGCAGGAGGAATGTGGAAAGAGGCGAGCGCCGTGCGAGGCTCGCGATAGAGCAAACACACGGCACACACACACAAGGGAACGGAGCCAGCTCCCGAAAACCGCTTCCCGGCGCGTGGAGCGTGCGTGTGTGTGTGTTGATCGCCCGCCGCCGCGGCGGCCCCAGGCCCGGCGAGTCGAGAACACCCAGCGCCCCCACCGGCGCTTCTCCCCTTCCCCATTCGCCCTTCTCCCCTTTTTCATTTTGGCCTCTCGGTGTCCCGTACGTGTAGAACCCCTTCGGCTCTTTTTTCTCTCTGCGGGAGAGGGGAACGTACTCTATCGCTTTTCTTTCTTCGCCAACTTTCGCGCATTACGCCTCCTTCCCGCCCCTTTGCCAATATTTCCCTCCTCGGCTAAGCTTTGTCTTCTGCCCAGCTGGCTCGCTTCTTTCCGGCTGTTTCCTTTATCTTCCTCATTTTCCTTTCTTTTTTCTGTGGCCTCTTTTCATTTCGTCTCCCTCATGCGCGCCACCTCTTTTCTCAGTGAACTTCTCATCACTATTTCACGTTTTCCCATCGACCCATCCTTTCTTCCTTTTGGTAGTACAGGAGGTACGATAAGTTGCCTTTATTCACTCGTTTTTCCACTATAATCAACCTTAACTGCCCAATACTCTGGGACTTGTTTATTTTATTCTTTTGCGTAGAATGACCTTACGTACAGTAAGAGAGAGAGAGAATAATACATTTAAATGGTGACCCGAGGCACGTTTGAGGATGTGGATAACGGAAGGCATGCCCCACTGTGCAAGGTTCACATGCGAAGCCGTAGGGTTATCTAAGTGCAAAAC
Organism: Dermacentor albipictus; assembly: GCF_038994185.2. Taxonomy (NCBI): domain Eukaryota; kingdom Metazoa; phylum Arthropoda; class Arachnida; order Ixodida; family Ixodidae; genus Dermacentor; species Dermacentor albipictus. Next base: position 87,483,194 of record NC_091825.1, read on the forward strand.
AATGAATTTAGCCCCCCCCCCCCAAAAAAAAGACACAATCACAGAGCAAGGAGGACACAAAGCTAGGACAAACACTTACATTCAACAAAGTGTTTTAGTTAAGTGTATTTTTAACGTTGGCGCTGTGATCGGACCATTCCTTGAAGGATGTCGCCGTTTTAGGCTGACACCACTTGATTCAGACTGTCCTCAGTCATGCGCATCCGCACACGAGGTGAGGCACGTTTGGAATCGCATCCTTTCTGCACGCGTGACAGTTTACTTGCGGAAGTGATATCGGACAGTTAGCATGGTCACTGCATTGCCTTCACCGCTTCGACAAGGCGACGATGTCGTCAGCTATGACGTATCCCTACTTTCTACGTGGTCTAGGTTAAAAGAACTTGTGCCCTCGGGCACCGCACTTTGAGTAGAGGGTCATCAGGATCGAGAACTGAGTCCCTCGGGACTGAATTCGACTGCCTCTGACCATTTCAGCAGCAACAATGTCACGGTTGCCAGGCGCTTCCGACCTCCGCGAACCTGGGGATTTATTTATTTTATTTCAACATACTGCATCGCAGGAATGGGGAGCACATGATACAAGGATGGCAAAGCTGGAAACAAGATACAATGTAAACTAAATAGTTCGAAATATACAAAACGAATTCAACAGGCGCCAAAGATCGTACATATGACCCCATAAAGCATTACAGTGTTCTACAGTGCGGACAAAAAAGAAATGTATCTAAGCGCCTCGGTGCCCCGATGACAAGGAGATACACACAACTCGTGAGTGTGTCTATTGGATGTCAGTCTAGCGGGTGAGATGAGCTTGCTGAATAGCGAAAAGCGTGCAGACTTAATCAGAACAAGCCTCATTCGAGAGTGCAACTACCGACCTCGGGTTCCATAAGAGAACCTCCTAGGCACTGGACTTCCCCGTTATGTCAGAGGGCGTTCAGGCGATGGACCTAAAATAGAACGAAACTGTTGGCCCTAACCCCGATGCCACCGTTTACACAAGCGATATCGCCTTGGTCAGGGCGGAAAAGCAGTCTCGTCAGAAACAAATGTTGACCAACGACTGAGGCTCGTTAATTTCTGAGGAATACGGAGGCATCCGTTTTTCAGCATCAGACAAATACAATAAGAAATTAGGCAGTTCCCGCTGGCATCGCTATCATATCCCAATGAGAAACAGACATCGTTAAGTGTATCACTACTATTATTCGGACTGGGATGCAGCCACTGTTTGACTGAAAACTTCATACTAAGGAGACGAGCTGCGTGGGCATGGCAGCTTGTCCATCTTCAACATTGTTGGCACGCTAACGGTTAATAAAATCTACTAAGGAGAAAAAAACTACATGTGCGTTTGACGCCATTAGATCATAAGGAATATTTGCGGTAGCGGTGATTTTTTGGGGGGAAAAGGCAGATCCCACGCATTCGTATGAATCAGTGAGTAAAGCATTGTTTTTTTTTTTTTCAGCGATATTGTCTTCGCTTATTCTTCATAATTTTTGAAGCTAACTCTTCGCTCTTCGCTCAGCGCACGCTCTGATCCCATTGTGTTCTCTTCACGGCTTTCTCCGCACTGACTTTCTTCTGTTCGCGACTTCACTTCTTGGCTCTTCTTTTCGACAACACCCATTCTGCAGATTGGCTGCGCATGTTCGCACACCCAGTGGCACGCCCCGAGCGACGTCGTCAACCAGGGGCGTGAAGTCATCCCCGCCACCAGTGGCCAAACGACCACCGTGGAAGGACAGGACGTTGTCATTGCTTTGGCCATGATCGCCAACTCGCAATGGGACTGTCGTGTTTTCAGACGAGAGGCGCGAGCTGCAGATTTCACGGTTTCACGAGAGGTACGATCAGCAGCCAATCCCACAACATTCTTCACTCGACACAAACACACCCTCCCATCTTCTCGCTCCTAAGAACTCCAGGTAACTAGCGTCTCAGCGGTAACCAGCAAGCGCACGCCTGCGCCCAAGCGCAGGCTGGTCGGGTGCCGCTATCCGAGACTACGGCCGAGTTACTCGTGAAAGCCACTGACCTACACCCACCAGAAATACAACAGTATCGCCTATAGCACGTCGCACCCTGCTAAATTCGCTGCTAAATCGCGTGCTCAAAGACCGTTCAGATCTCACAGCTGTTTGCCGCAGCTTCATACGGTGCAAAAGCGGAGAGTATACAGGCATCGTCGCCACAGCGCGAAATACGGGAATTAAAAGACGAGAACGCACACGGACAACATGCAGCGTTCTTGTCCCGTCCCGTAATTCGCACTCCGAACGATCCGGAGATATGGCGCGACGAAAAGCGGGTCGACGCCGGAAACGGCGTAATCCGCTGTCACGTGCATGGCATGGGATGCGTGGGGGGCAGGCACGTACCCAGGGGGGGGGCCCGGGGGGGCCCGGGCCCCCCCCCCCCCCCCGAAATCAAGTGGCATACCCCCCCCCCCCCCCCTCCCCACCCACGCCACCACTCCTCACACATTCCTAAAGCGCCGCCAGATTAATGTTGAGACTTGACAGCTGTTCATCGGTCAGCCTTATGCTGCCTTTTTCACTCCTTTTAGATGGCGGTAGTTATCGGCATCTCTTGTAATGTGAAGGACAGTTTTCTCATAGATTCCGCACCCGCGCGATTAACTCGAGATGCGTTCAGTTGTCACCATCTATTCCACCGTCACGCGCATAGCTCTTGCTTTTGTTAGTTCAACCTTCTTTGTTTAGGCTGATCCTGGGACCAGGAGAGGGATGCGGCTGTTACTTAGCTGGTCTGTATACTCTCATGGAACGAGTCGCGGCCGCACAAAACGCCAATTGCGTTTAAGTTTTCCCTGTGCTTCATTATTTCCTTGAGTTACTTACGGCTCGCCGCGACGCTGGCAGATGCCCGGAACCATATACACGTGATATGGGTTAGATAAGGTGGGAAATAAAATAATGTGAAAGAGCGTCCATCATGAAACCCTGCAATAATCCTTAAACCCATTAGCAAGATGACTGTCGCCCGTTAGCTCGTCTGTTTTTCCCTAATTGTATAGCACTTTTCCTGCAAATTTGGCAACTGGAAACAAAAATCGCAAGGAGTTGAGAAATTAAGCGATCTACTAAGGGAGAGAGCCAAGGCAACAACCAAACTGCAAGGAAAGTCGAATAATAAAAAAAAGTTAACCGTTTATGAGAATATTTGTGGATCAACATCTTTTTACTTAAAAAGGAAGTAGAGAAAACGCTGCCGGAGGTGGAGAACATTTACTTGCTTTGAATGACGCTTCTACAGTTACCGGTCGAACCGCCTCATATAGCCAATTCTCTACTGCGCTTATGTGGGTGTTTATCTAACCTTTCTCGGTGAGCGCAGTACGTCTAGAATCGCAGAGTCCTGCGCTCTACGCGGTTGTATGGGAGTGGCGGCCGCACAGCGTTACGCAATTCGCGGAACTGTCAAAGCTGATCAACAAGGCGAAAATAACTGCTATTCGAAACTATAACATGAGAAAGACTGAAGAAGCCGTAAAAAATGAAGGCAGCCTGAAATCAGTAAAAAAGAAACCTGGAATAGGAGAAACCATGATGTATGCACTAAAAGATAAGAAGGATAATATCATCAGCAATCTCGAAGATATAGTAAAAGCAGCGGAAAAATTCTAAGCTGACCTGTATACAGTACCCAGAGGAGTCACGATACCTCACTTAGAAACAGTAATGAACAGGATACAGAAACTCTCCTATAACTAGCGATGAGGTCAGAAGGGCCCTGCAAGACATGAAACGATGAAGAGTGGGAGGAGAAGGTGGAATAACAGTCCATTTAATCGAAGATGGAGGAGACATAATGCTTGGAAAACTGGCGACTCTTTATACGAAGTGTATATCGACTGCAAGGGTCATAGAAAACTGGAAGAATGCAGACATTATACTAATCCACAAAAAAGGAGACGTTAAAGAATTGAACAATTATGGGACCGTTAGCTTGCTCCGAGTATTATATAAAATATTTACCAAAATAATCTCCAATAGAATAAGGTTAACACTGGATTTTGTCAACCAAGGGAGCAGGCTAGCTTCAGGAAGAGATACCTTACAATGGATCACATCCATGTCATCAATCAGGTTATCGCGAAATCTGCAGAGTACAATAAGCCTCTCTATGTGGCTTATAGAGATTACGAAAATGCATTTGATTCAGTAGAGACACCAGCAGTCTAGAGGCACTACGTAATTAAGGACTACAGAACGCTTACGTAAAAAGCTTGAAAAATATTGCTACATGCGTGTGGTATTTGTTTGTGTGAATGAGGTACGTGGGCGCCATCACTCCAGAAAAGAGAAGGAAGAACGAACTGGGCTCGCGCTGTGAATCTAAACGGTCAGCGCTGCAACCATTGTTGTAAATATAATCTGTAAATAGTTTCTCGTCTTACTGACTCGTCCTTCGCGTAAGAATATATACAGAGGTTCTACAGCTACCTTAATTCTACACAAGAAAAGCAGGGAGATACCTATAGAGAAATGGGTCAAACAGGGAGACACAATTTCTCCAAAGCTATTCACTGCGTGCTTAGAAGAATTCAAGCTATTAAACTGGGAAGGCTTAGGAGTAAATATCGACGGCAAATATCTCAGCAACCTTCGGTTTGCCGATGACATTGTTCTATTCAACAACAATGCAGACGAGTTACAACAAATGATTGGAGACCTTAACAGAGAGAGTGTAAGAGTGGGGTTGAATATTAATATGCAGAAGATGACGATAATGATAAATTGCCGGGCAAAGGAACAAGAGATCAGGATCGCCAGTCGGCCACTAGAGACTGTGAAGGAGTACGTTTACCTAGGTCAATTAATCACAGGGAACCCTGATCATGAGAAGGAAATTTACAGAAGAATAAAAATAGGTTGGATCGCATACGGCAGACATTGCCAGCTCCCGACTGGAAGCTTACCATAATTATTGAAAAGTAAGGTGTGCAATCAGTGCATTTTGCCAGTGCATATGGGGCAGAGACTTGAGAGCGAGTTAAGGACCACGCAAGGAGCGATCGAACGAAGATTGCTAGGCATAAGGTTAAGAGAGAAAGAGAGTGGCTTGGATCAGAGAGCGAACGGGTATAGACGATATTCTAATTGACATCAAGAGGAAAAAATGTAGCTGGGCAGGTCATGTAATGCGCCGGTTAGATAACCGTTGGACCATTAGGGTTACAGAATGGGTACCAAGAGAAGGAAAACGCAATCGAGGGCGACAAAACACTAAGTGGAGCGATGAAATTAGGAAATTCGCGGGCGCTAGTTGGAATCGGTTGGCGCAGGTCAGGGGTAAATGGAGATCGCAGGGAGAGGCCTTCGTCCTGCAGTGGACATAAAACATGATGATGATGATGATGATGATGATGATGGTGGAGGTGGTGGGCCCCCCCCCGAAAAAAAATCCTGGGTACGTGCCTGGTGGGGGGGGCCTTTCCACGCTTTGCTGATTTGCCGGACAGGAACGTAATTGGTATGCCGGAAAGCCCGTTGTAGAAGACGAGCAGTCTGATAGCGTTTAATTAACAGCTTCACAAAAGCTTCGCTTCAATATATTCGGAAATGTACGCTTTATCTGCGTAACGATCTCGGTTCGTCTTTGTCAGAGTAACGTTCGCGATTACATACGACAGGAGACAACAGACACGTACGGCCGCTCCCCGCGGCGTTCGACTTGAGATGCACGCGCGACCGGACTCAAACCCGCTCGTGCGCGGCGGCCGCCCACGTTAACACAGGCGTCGTCCCGAAACAAACGCCCGTCCCCTTGCGGGCCTCAACGGCGCGCGGTTATCACCCCCGAAACCGACGTTCCGGCGAGGTCGCAGAATGCTGTGTCAAGGCTCGGCGTTCTGGTCGCGTTATTGATTGCGGCGTTCGGGAGCCGCGGGGAAGACGGGAACCGCCGCGGGCTGCACTGGCTGGCTCGAGCTATATTAGTGACGCGCGCTGGCGGTGCACCGCTAAGCTACACAGCTGCGGGTGCCGAGACCGAGCAGGGAGGGGGCAGCGAGAGAAGGAACGGGCGCGAGCGCGTAAGCGCTGCTTCGCCTTGCCCCGCAAACCGCACAGAGAACCGCAGCAGCTGACGCCAGCGGCAAGCCTATATTCAAACGGCAGCGTTATGGCGCGCGCGCCGCTGATAACAGACATGAGGTGGAAAGGGTCACACCAGCGTCAGCGCAACGTCACTCGCTTTACTAACTAACTAACTAACTAACTAACTAACTAACTAACTAACTAACTAACTAACTAACTAACTAATGATATGCTACACGGCTGGGGAGGAAGCGAGTACGATGGCACACGAGTCCGCACGCGACGACACCTGAACGTAACGTCAAAGCGAGGGTGAAAATATTTTAGCCGCGCGGATGTCTATGCCACAAAGACGATTGCGTTACGAAGCTATTAGGTCAGAGCAGGCGTAAAGTCAGCTCTGTTCCAATCGCTTGGCAAATGCTCAGATTTACGTCAAATTTCGCAGAGAGGTTCCTGTAAACAAAGTGAATTAATGGCTTTCAAAAGAAATTTGACACATCTGGGTCTGGGTGGGAATAGAGCCCAGAACACAACCGTCTGAGTGCCCGGATAACGGCTCTGGCTTTCCGCTGAAGGTCACTTGAAGGTCGCCGATAACGGGAGCTAAGAGCAATCCATGCTTAACAAATGGCCGCAGGTGGTATACGAACCCGCGTCTTCGCATTACGCGTGCGATGCTCTTACCAACCGAGCTACCGCGGCGCCGTTTTCCCATCCACTTTCTGGGGTATATCTCTTTATCAACTAGAACTAACACTGGGAATGTTAGTCAGCGCCACCATTCACAGACCTTGGCGGCGGATGTGGGACATCCTTTCTGCCGCAGGCGTCACGAGGACGTGATCTATTTGGGTGACGGCAACTGGTCAATAAATCCACACATGCTATCTCAAGGCATTAAATGTTGCCAGATTCGCGACCCTCGTAATGTTATGAAAGAGAAGCAATGGAACGAAGAGGCTCAATCTTTGCTAATCGTATATATTAAGATTATACTCTTAGTATATATCTTATATGTATATATAAGATATATACTCCTCTGTCCCCTTTTTTCTAGTACACACACACACACACACACACACACACACACACACACACACACACACACACACACACACACACACACACGCACGCACGCACACACACACACACACACACACAAACAAACAAACAAACAAACAAAAAACAAACAAACACACACACACACGCACACACACACACACACACACACACACACACACACATAGATTGGCACGGTTTGGATCGATCGGCGCAATCTGATCACTGGGTCAAGAGCGTCGGCTTTTATACATCAGGATCATCGAAGCTTCCAGAGTAATCGCTGGTGTTCGCGTGCCTTCCAGAAACTTCCGATACATGCAGGCGCGTCCTGCGCTGAGCGATAATATATGTTAGACGATGCAACGCAGTCAGCCGATAAACAAGTACACGCATCAATTATATATATATATATATATATATATATATATATATATATATATATATATATATATATATATATATATATATATATATATATACGCATATATATATATATATGATGTGTATATATATACATATATGAGGGACCCGTACAAAAAAAATTATTGAGAAGGCATTGAAATATTGTTGGTCAATGTTGAGTTTTTTATTGTGGAATTATTGCGAGTATGTTGGAGAATTGTTGGGTTGAGTGTTGAGCACTCTTGAATATTGGCCACTGAAATCGAATTGAAACACCATTGGGTACCTCAATGTTGAATAATTGTTAAGGTACCATTGAAAGTCCATTGTGCTTAAACGGCCCATTGTGTTCGTTTTGTTGAATGGTTGTTGAGTTACCATTTATTCTGCGTTGAACTAACGTTGTGGTAGTTTTGATGACGTGTTGTTGAGTTATTATTGCCACAGCATTGAAAAGCATATCGTGCCACAGTTGAGATGCCATTGAGATTTCAGAAGTCGCCATTGAAATATGATTGACGTTTCGTTGGGCTAGTGTATTTTTATTCATATATTGAAATTGCTTCGCTGTTCACACTTGCATGCCCCGGTGCCTGCTCATAACTTTCCCAAACACAAACAAAATCAAAGGAGACTGATCAACTTGAAGTACCTTTATATACACTAAAGATGTTTGCACATGAAACATTATTACAGTACATAAGGCACCACTACATTGAACCTGGAGACACACGCTAGTACCTACAGCACTCTAGCAGTGTAAATACATCTGAAAAAACCTATACATATGAATCCAATCAAAACGATCATTGTGCTCTTCACTTTCGACTTAAGTTTATGACTAGGAGGCAAAGCGACTCAAAAGGCAGGGCTTAAGCATACCCTTGTAACAACCAACTTTAATAATAATATTTGGGGTTTTACGTGCCAAAACCACTTTCTGATTATGAGGCACGCCGTAGTGGAGGACTCCGGAAATTTTGACCACCTGGGGTTCTTTAACGTGCACCTAAATCTAAGCACACGGGTGTTTTCGCATTTCGCCCCCATCTAAATGCGGCCGCCGTGGCCGGGATTCAATCCCGCGACCTCGTGCTCAGCAGCCCAAAACAACCAACTTTGAACACATGAACACTTGGAGCTGCTTGCATGTGAATACACAAAACACATCTGAATATGTTACATTAAAATGTTGCGCACACTAACACATCACAGGAAGAGCTACGGCTGACTGTGAGAAGGCAAAATGACCAACTTGAAACAAATGACTTCACGTAAATATATGCAACCTTTAGCACACGTCTTTCACCGCGATTAAAATTTAATGAAGTACCAAAGTAGACTTGCCTGAGCTTTGTCCTCGAGAGATATATATTTTCATGTTGCCCAATTATTTCATAAAATAACATCACTCACCTTAGCTATTATTTGACGAGACATCATTTAGAAAGTTGTCGGGCATGATGAACACCAGAATCGTGTTTCTGACAAGCCAGGATTGCTTTCTTCAGAAATAAACTTGTAAAGCTTTTGTGTAACGAAAGCAGCTTATCTCCCTGGCACAAGTCAAGAACAAACCGTACACCATTTGATTATGTTAATTTGGGGTACAGAGGAGTTCGTTAGTGGCATTTCCTCAATTTAGTGAGCTCATTTTCAGGTAATCTTTCTGGACTTGCACAAAGCTAATTAAAGCCCTTTTTGGGGCCTTTTTTCCTATACCCAGCAACTAAGTGCTACCTCAGTCAATAAAGAGATAAGGAAAGGCTAATACCTTGAACGATAAGAGAAAAAATAATTATTTAGCACAGAAAATTGGTAGTAACACATGGCTAACACAATTCCAAACAGCCAAATAAATGGTCACCTGCACTTTCAGTATCAAGCACCCCAGAAATAGTCTTACAGTATGAGAAAAGGTTCCAATGACTCGACAGCCCGATTGCTGAGACAGTGAAAAACGCAAATAAATCATATACGAAACACCAATTACCTCAATTTCGCAGATAAAATGTTATTAAAATAGCACCAGAATTTTGCTGCATAAAATAAATAAAGGTTGTATACAAATTGGGACAAAGCAGTAACTGCAAGACAGAGGGAGCTACAGCGCACCCATGTTGAAAAAGATTACAAGGAAAATGATATATATGCATATTTAAGTTTACAATTTTCGCTCCAACATATAGAAAAAGAACGCATGCACTTAGAGCATAAAAAGGTTCATGTGCCTGGAGAATGCGGCGCAGTACAAAGAAGCGTCATGAGAACCGAAAAGTAGATCTTACTATGAATGCTTGCACCGTACAATCAGGTATGTGCCATGTCATGCCTTGAATGGATGAAATTCATAAATCTTACACACAGAGGAAGTTACCATCACTCTTATTGGCTTCCTCAGGGGACTCCTTGAAATTGAACTAGAAAAATGTACTCACTGTCAAAAACAAAGAGAAGATAAGACCCTATAGCGTTCTTCCTGAAATAAACAGCGCAAATAACTTCACGTATCAATTCTATGGACACTTCGCCAATTCGGTGTACATTTATATTTCACAACCACCCAAACAGAGACGAGAAGGATGAATTAAGGTAGGAACACACATGAACGCTGACTCAAGTAGAAGTTTATTCGTGAAGACGAAGATTTTAAACACACTGGCCAACTTCACAAAGAAAAAGCCATGGATGCGCAGCATACACAGCCCGGCACAACAAAAAAGGACCGAAATACGTCCTGTAGAATAAACATGTGCGTCAAAAACTAACAAAAACATGAAAACTGAAAGGTTTCTCCTCTAAGCGATAGTAACGAGAAGTACTGTAGCAACTCTTTCCCGCTAAGGGTCACAGAAATATTGCTTATGAATATTTCTTCGTGATCAATAAATAATGCTTCCATAAGTCCTTTTGTGCTCTGGTCTTTGTGATGAAACAATCGTTCTTTCTGCTCTATACCGCAACACCAGAGGAGTTCCAGAGGCAATATTTATTGATCACAAACGAAACAATTGCGTAACCAAGTTATCTGTTGCCCTTAGTGGGAAAAAGTTGCTCTCAAAAGAGTATTTCCCGTTAGTTAGTATCACTTATCGGACAAATCTTTCGCTTTTTCAATAGATTTGACCGATAGTTCTCGTTTTTCACGCACGTTTATTCTACATGACATGGCTTTTTCATATTTTTTTCTTGTCGCACGTGGCTGTTTCTGCCACGCACGCACGGATTTTTACCTTTGCCAAGTTGACCAGTGTGTTTAATACCTTTGTCATCAAAAGCAAACATTTAGTATATATATATATATATATATATATATATATATATATATATATATATATATATATATATATATATATATATATATATATATCAAAACGTTTATTTAAAAGAAAAAAAATGCAGAAAGCGAGTGGGTGGAGCCCCTAGTCCAGGGCCCCACTGGCTTGAGCGGTCCGCCGTGCTTGGTCGAGAAGCGCTAGTTGCATCTCCCGATCCTCGCTGGCGAGCCAAGTCTCCCACTGCTCCCTTCCGGAAAGTTTGCCGGCTATTTTTGGTGTATTAATTTTGGGTGGCCTGTTCTGGCAGTCCCACGTAATGTGGGCGAGAGTTGGCAGGCCTCCGCACCAAGGACAGCGAGCGCTGTACAGCGTTGGGTGAATGGCATTTTTCAAATAAAGGTTTGGAAATGTGTGCGTCTGTATTCGGCGCCAGTCATAAGAGTCCTGCCTGGATAGGTCAGGGTGTGGTGGACTGTACTTTCTTCGCTCGCGCCGCTGGTGCTCAAGGATTTCTCGTGGTAAAAAGGGGTTTTCGTCAGAGTGGTCGGCCGCTCGGTTGACAAAAGCACGAGCTGCGCCGTCCGCTCTCTCATTGCCCTCGAGTCCTGCGTGACCCGGGCACCAGACGATCATGTGTTTCTGCGTTAGGTTGGATCCTAATAGGTGAGTGGTGCTGTGTGGTAGCCTCCCGGTGAGGAATAGTCTACATGCGACTTGGGAATCAGTAAGAGTTATCGACGATTGTCCCAGAGCGTCCTTAGTTTTAATAGCTAGCGCGATGGCTGAAGCTTCTGCGGTATTCGCAGATGCAACTCTAGCCGTGGCACAAGTCACAAGCCCTTGATTTGCAGCCGCTCCTACCACTGCGAGGGCGTATTTGTCAGCACCACATCGAGCGACATCTGTGTAGACTGTATCCGGGTTTCCATCGAATTGCTGCATTAACTTTCGAGCTCGAGCATTTCTACGTCCCTGGTGGTATTTTGGACTCATGTTCTTAGGGATTGGGGCTACTACGATCCTTTCACGAAGGACTCTGGTCAGAGATTCGAGTTCTTCTCCCGCATACTGTGGATGAGTAGGGTAACCCACGCGGCAAAGTAATTTTCTGCCAGAGGTGGTTAAGCTAAGCCGCTCCCGTTGAGATATGAGCGTCGCTGCCCGTAGCTCCTCGTAGTTATTGTGAATCCCGAGGGCCAGCAGGCGTTCAGTAGAGGTTCCCTGTGGTAGGCCGAGAGCCGCTTTGTACGACGTTCTAATCAACGCATCTAGGGCCTTTAGTTCTGTTTTCGTGGGGTCCTGGAAAGGGAGGCTATATGTGAGACGACTTAGCACAAAAGCCTGAACGAGCCGGATCGTCTCTGTTTCCTTGAAACCTTTTCGGTGATAAGTTACTCTACGGATCATACGAGAGATCTGTTTCACCGTAGTCCTAAGGGTTTTAATGGTGTGGTCTACTCGTTTGTTGCTTTGCAGCCACAGTCCGAGGATTCGCATTTTTTGGACTTCCTTTATCTGGCTGTCTCCTAGAAAGAGGTTCACCGGCTCGTGAGTTTGACGGCCTCGCCCTCGTATCCTGATAAATTCTGATTTATCGGGAGCGCAGCTCATTCCACTGCTGCGAGCGAAGGTTTCAACAACGGTCGCTGCTTCTTGCAGGATTTCTTCTTTTTGTCCTAACGAGCCGCTGGTTGCCCATAGGGTAATATCGTCTGCATATATCGCGTACCCTAGCCCAGGTATGACGTCGAGTGTTTTAGCTAAGCGTCTCATACCGATATTGAAAAGAAGGGGGGAGAGTATCGCCCCTTGCGGTGTACCTCTATTAGGCATGGGAAAAGGGTCTGAGCGCGTAGTGCCAATGCCTATTGTCGCGATGCGAGAGGTCAGGAAAGAGCGGGTGTAATCATAGATTCTTTGTCCACAACCGATGTCACTTAGCTCAGATAAGATAAGTTCATGTGAAATAGTGTCAAATGCGCTTTTTAAATCAAGAGCCAGGACGAGATGTTCCGCACCAACCGTGGTGTTGCATAGAACTTCTTCGCGAAGTAGCAGGAAAACATCTTGTGTCGACAGATGCTGGCGAAAGCCGAATATGTTAGTGGGAAATAGGTTGCGGTCTTCAATGTAAGACGTGAGACGTGTGTGGATCACCTTCTCAAATAATTTGCCAAGACAGGAGGTTAGTGATATCGGTAGAGCTTGCGCTCGTGTGTGCTCCTACCTATTTCGTCGTCCGCCTCTGTTCGTGCTGCTGTTTACAGTACCCACGTATCACTTGGTTAGGCTGGTAAACATTCTCATAAACAAAAGTAAATGCCTCCCCTCAAAAGGTAGCCCATCCTTTACAACTAAACGCCAGAGCAAATCGAAAGTAAGCCTTCACAGCGTCCATGCAGCAGCTAGTACACCACAGAGTAACACAAAAAATAGTTGTAAATCCCACTTGATGGAGATTGGCAACAGAGATGCGAGGTTGCTAGTGAATCAGCCACATATCAACGGGTGTCTCTTGCACGACGCCAAGGTGCTTTTGGCGTAGAACACTTTAGCATCTGGGAATTTACTGCATACGTAACCTGTGAGAAGGGAATGTGGACAGAAAATGAGATTGCGCGGATTAAGAATCTGCCACACACTGCACATAACTTCGCACGAAATAGAAGTACACACTATACTGGCAAGTAAAAATTTGCGACTCTTTACGAGTGCCGTCGAGAAAAGGAAGAAATGGATTGCTATGGCAAATGTTAGCTAAAACACGCAGCGATGTTTCACAGTGGGGAAAATATTCCCGGCTCTCTCGCAGAACCAAAGACTACGCGACAGTGCATAGCCAATACCAAACAGATATCGAATCTTTGGGTAGAAGTCCAGTAGAAGGGATGACCTAAACATACGCCGAGAGCGATGCGAGCGTGAGCGTGCCTGTACGAGTGAGAACATGTACCGCTTCTTTAAAGCTAGTCGCGCTCCGGCGTGGCTCCGATCATCCCGCGCGATTTATGTGCACAATGTCGCGTACACGCCCTTGCATTGCGCGGCAGCGTCCGTGCAGTGAGCCAGCTTCATGCACGCGTCATTCTTCAACGCGCAAACGGTGCTCGAGTGCGACGCTTAGCTCGAGGCGACAACGCGCCGATTGGCGCTCCTTTCGCTTCTGGAAACAACGCATATTCGGATCGGTCCAACTCAAAGAGGCAGCAGAGAACGGTGGCATGTTTCGGTTATCGCTTATGAAAATTGTACAGTACGCCTTCAACGGCAAACCGCCGCGCTAGATAAAGATGCTCACTGCGGTAGTTTTGGCGGTGATAGACGATAAGGTGAGCCCGTCGGCGGCTGTGTTCTTTGACCACGTCACCACACCTCTGTTCATTTGCGCTGTGTATCCGTGTACAGTCACCGCGCGGAAGCTGTGACTAATCGGTTGGCCGCTCTCCGAAAATCCCAGAGAGGCGAAATATATTTCGCGGTGCGCCGCATCATTAGGCGCAACCTAAATCGAGGCGCGCTTAACCGCCACGGCACAAAAGGTGATCACACTAACCGTATGGTATACGATGAGCCACTACGAAAAAAAAAAAAATCCGATGTTCCACGTGCCAAACCAACGATCTGATTATGAGGCACGTCGTATGGGGACTCCGTATTAATTTTGACTTCCTGGAAATGTTTACGTGCATACAATGCACAATGCACGAGCGTTTTTGCATTCCGCTCCTTTGGAATGCGGCCGCTGCAGGGATCGTATCCACGACTTCGATCCCCAAATTGCCACGGAGGCCGCCATAGTTACGAAATGCGTAAGCGTGAAGTGCAACACTGCCTTCCGGTACGAGTGTGGTACAAGCGTAGCACAGCTGCACACCTGCTGCACGATTATTTGTCGCGGTTCTCCTAAACTCGTAGTGCCTGCCTAAATACCTTGAAAGGCAGCGCGCCTCTCACGTATCGGAACGCGATAACAAGCGCTTGGACGGCATACGTGAGCCCCCATAAAAGATGACGTGGCTACTGTACAAAATTATCACTGCGCAGAGAAGCCGATCCTTATGTTCCAATTGTGTTCTCTCATACAAATGAAGGAAACGTTATTAGACATGAACAAATGAAGCAATGCAATTTTACGCACATGGGGCGCCACTGCCTCTTCGCCTACCATTGTTTCAAACGAAGTGACGGCGGCAGCGAGAGTTACTATCGCGCGCATTTGCTCCGGGGCATGCGGTTTGCTTCAAGAAAGTGAACGGAGTGCTTAACATGTCACGCTCGTCAATATCAAAATAGAAAAGAAGGCTACGTGCCCAAGAAAAAGAGATCACTTACCTATCTTCAGAAGTGCGGCTGCGACTGTTTCGGGGTGCCTTCTCTCCAACAGGCATCATGGCCTCTGCCGCGCAACTCATCAAAACCGTCAGGCTCGCACATCAGTAGAAGACTAGTTGTTGGGTGAGCCAACCACTTCACCGGATAAACGTCCCACTTATCGTCGTTAAAGCATTTCACTAAAATGTGCGTCATGATGTCCGAAAAGAAATTACTTTCATCAAGAAGCACGAGGCTTGAACCACCGCACAACTGCAACCGAATAACTGAGTCCGAAAGCCGTTCACAGCTTCACATGGCTTCACTATCGTATTCAGTTATAAAAACCTTTCAAACACAAAATAACGGCACTTAAGAACCACTAATTAATTAGCAATAATTTTTCATCAACTAACCTTCATGAATTATTAAGAACTACCTAATATATAGCGTAAACAATAAATACTACGGCCAAAAAATGCGGCTACGAAACTAGCGGTAACCATGTGTACTGTTGCAAAAGTGTGCGCAAAACGAAGCTCGGTTGCGCCCGTTTGCTCGCACACATACACACCCGAACGCTACCTTAACGTTTGTTGCGCCACCTAGAAATAAAAATTACTACTAGTTTTGCTATTTTTACAAAAATAAAGTTTTTAAAATAGTTTGTAGCGCTTTTGCAGATGACCAGGTGACAAGTAAGGTGCAATAAGAGTCCGTTACCTGTATTTCTTTCATTTCCCTTTGGTGTTCTTAACTGAACATACGAGACCTGCAGGCTTGGGAGAGGATGACCCTTTGGCGAGGCTAAAATAAATCGCGTGCTGCTTGCAAGGCGAGAAACGGGAGCAGCCGCAGATACAGCGATTAGCTGTGATACTGTTGCGGCTGTTGCTGAATCTGAAGCTCTTTGAAGTCAATGGTTATAGCGGCTGCGCGCTGCGATCTCAAAGCGCGTTCATTCTTTGATCTCTAGTACCACGGATATTGGACAAAAACTATATTTGCTTTACGGACAGAGGGTACCTCGCAGGAAATTCGAAGACCTCACCCGTCTATGTTTGTAGCGTGTGCGCGCTTGCATCCTACGGTTCCCACAGTGCGTCCGATGCTCGGAGGTAGCGTCGTCGCCTGTCGGCACCTGTCTTATCGCCGGCCGCGCTGCCGCCGTGTCACTTTTGGGGAACTCCACATGCGCTTAGTCACCGTGTTGGCAAGTGAATTTCGCATTCTTCTGCTCCCCGAAACGTGCTCATTTCGGATCGTACAAATGGTTATGTCATCTAGTGTATGTTAAAACGACGATGGCATTTGTACACCGGCGAAGAAATAAATCGTTATGAACTTGGCGGTCATGAATCTAGTCTAACGTTGCAGTTTTTACGTAGCGAAAATGGCTACGAAAGTGGGGCGGTCCCGGAGATAGGCGCTTCAAAGCGCCAGCTGTAGCGACAGCACCAGGAAGTGGCACGCGGCGCACACGCGGCGCACACGCCAAGCATTTGAGAGCTTACTGGCTCTCGAATGAGAGGAGTATGCGCGCGCTCGTGGCCTATTGGTTAGAGTACCGGGCTCGACAGCCGACGTTCGATTCCACCCCATCGGTCACACATATTTTTTATTAATGAAAGCGAGGCGATAGAAGAACCTACCTGCCGCAAAGTGACAGGAATGAGGTTGGAACGCATGGCAAAACATGTTTGGAAGGTCTTCATATGCGAGTCCTAATTATTGTATACTGGACTAAACTGCTACACAACAAAATAACAACTAGAAAAATCAACACAAATTACCCAATAAATTGTTTATTGAGAACACTCAACGGTAATATTGTTGTGCAAGTGTTGAGTGAACTCAATTGCTCTTGAGAATTTGTTGAAGTCAGTTGTTTCAACGATTCCCCAACAGTATATCAATCGACAACGTATTATGAAGGCCTCCGATTTAGTTTGGACCTTGTGAAAATACTTCATGGGCTACACTCCGGTATCTTCTAACTCTCTGTATATATATATATATATATATATATATATATATATATATATATATATATATATATATATATATACAGAGAGTTAGAAGATACCGGAGTGTAGCCCATGAGGTATTTTCACAAGGTCCAAACTAAATCGGCGGCCTTCATAATACGTTGTCCCTCATATATCCTTCTTCTTGATATACCGGAGATTTATAGCTTATACACGACCACTTAATAGTACTGTCCTCCCTTCCCTTTTCATAGCATACGATATACAAGTAACCATTCGACGTGATAAACGCAATCGGCTTATGGCGTGGCCACAAGCGAGCAAAATGTGCAGTCATTGCTCCCGCTCGATAGCACGCCACGCATCGAATCCCGAACGATCCGCCGTCGGGAAGACGGATGACGCGCGTAAGCAAATCGGAAACGCAGCTCGGCGGGCGCGATCATCTCCGTTCGCACAGTTTTTACATCACGCAAGACGGTCGTACAAGCGCGCCCCGCGCTCCTTCTACAAATAACACCGAGCTTGGCACCGATCGACAGGCGCGGCCTCGTAATACTCCTCTCTTATCACCGCGGCACAGGCTTCGCGAAAGTGACGTCACGTTCTGAGCATCTCCGAGGCAGGCGCGGCGACGAAGCTTTGGGGCTCTATACACAGCTGCATTAAATATCACAGAACTGTCAATCAGCAAACCTAAGAATATTTGTGACGCGCTATGAGAAGCTATAGCACCAGTCATTACCCGCATGCTCCCTCTAATCGTGAAATACTTAGCGAGCCTAGTTTGAACAAGCGCTCAGCACTCTTAGTTCTCTTAGTTCGTCCAGCAGTGTGGTTTTTCTTTTCTTTCTTTTTTCTTTTACTCGGAAACTGAGATGAAATGTCTATCAGTAAAATGAATAGCGACGACCTTTGAATTTTGACGACGAATTTTGAAACTAGTCGTTTCAATAGCCATTATTGCCTGCCATTGTTGCATTACTGCCATCGCCAGGTTCGAATAACGGCGCATGTTTACACGGTGACGGTGCGACAAAACGTGAGAGAGAGGCACTGCAGTGAAGCCTACTCGACCGAAAGTCGAGCTCCGTTCTGGTAAGTTGGCTCGCGGCCGCTCAGTTGAGCGAATGGCTGTCCTGCTGAAGCCATGATCATTACGCCATAGTCTATCGTAGATAAGCGAGCGATAAATTCATCGGTGCCTCGTTCGGATCAATACTGCTACAGGTCTGCCTGGCGTGGCGGCTCGGAGAGCCGAACGTTTCGCCCTCGTATCGGCGCAGGGAAGCCCACAGTCACATGAGAAACTAAAATCTGTAGCACGGCTCGAGAATTCCTTCCTACTACCCTGAAAACGTTTACCCAACGTAAAAGATGGAGAGAAGTCCCTACCAAAAGGGGTAGCCAAACCTCGTTCGTCGGCATTTTCTTTTTTCAATTTTGCAAAAACCGCGAAACGACAATTCAGCCCAAGAAATTTCTATGACCGGGTACGTGAAGAAAAGTGCTTGTTTATAGAAGCCGACATGGAATGGCCATATGAGCAAGCTCGGTGGGATTGCGTAAACCTGACAAAGCCGGATCGAGTGATCTCATCGTAATGAAACATCGGACTCATCGGCCTCGTGCAAAACGCTGACCGGCAGGACTCGGCTAACGACTAGTAGGCCTGGGAGTGCCGATACACAGACTCAGACTAATCTCCACGGGCAACAGATGCATGTAGACCCACCTGCAAATATTAATCTTGTTTATTTTAGTTTTAGTATAACACCCTACTTTAACACCCTGTAACGATATATATATATATATATATATATATATATATATATATATATATATATATATATATATATATATATATATATATATAATATTATTATCTATAAGTATAATATTATCTATAGTATAATATTACCTATAAGTTTGATACCGTCGCGTGTGGTATGAATGAATGTGTAAGAAAATTGAGTTGCCTGTCTTTGTAGCCCGTCACTTGTCCCTTCTTCTACTAGTACGTCGCTATTCCCCTTTTTCTGTGTCTGTGTTTGCTTGATAACATAGCACATATTGAGCACATATTGACGTTTTGTTGTCGCGTGGCGATTGGTTTTTACAATTCATTTCGGTGCGTTTTTATGCTTTATATTTTAGATTATATGTTTGCAATCGCCATCGGTCTATACACGTGTCAGCCATCCTTTGAACGATTCGGATGTATTTTGTTCGCCCATTTTATTCGTTTTTCATGTAAACGTATCTTCATTTGGTTGATAAGCACATGTATATTAACTGTACTGACACCATGCAATGTATTCTGATGAAGGCCGGACCCCGGCCGAAACGTCAATAAACCGCTTCAAACGCGCGTCTACTTCACTGTGTGTGTGTATATATATTAAAGGCGGTCAGGCCTGCTCCGCGGATACGTTAGCAATGACGCACGCACGTACGCCACCAGAGATGTCAGTCCGTGATAAAGCAGTTCACAAAATAGCGCTGTTGGGCCTGGCGGTGACGGCTCGACAAATAACTCGACCAGCAGAGGTTGTGTTCGTATAAACTAACACGCTCTCGGAGAGAAGGTCCCTTCCGGCCTTGATTTTATGCCAAGCGCGTTTTAGCGTGCTATATGTATACGGATGAAATCGTGAACGAAAGTAAAAGTGGGGTTAGAAAACAATTTATGCTCAGACTTCCGCATACGCGAGGTGCACCGCTTGTGAGCTCCAAACTCTAGTCTCCAGATTTGTCAACATATCGCAAGAGTTCCATGCAACACTTAGCAACATGCGTGAAAGCGTCAGCCCGTCACTTGGCCCATTTGTCATTAACAAACGGGCGAGAACGGATCCAATGATTGTGCAGCAACATTCGAATTGTTTCCTACACCAACAATAAAAACAGCACGTACTTTCAAATACTGTTCACGGACCACGGCGAAAGATTTTGTGCTGACTTGACAATTTATTTTGCACACCGAGTCCTCATACGTCGTTTAAAGCGAGGCTTCCTTTGCGAACCCTCCCGGAATTTGTCGACTGTGGCTGCAGGGTGCTGCTGCTGTCTCTCCTAATGCCTCTCGCTTAAAAAAAAATCACCGCCCAAGCACTCCGTACGGACGGTTAACCACGGAAGCTGAAACGAGCGGCCCCGGCGTTGATCACTGGCTTAATATCGGCGGTTCCTTAAACGACGGCTTGTTAGGCTGTCAGATCCTCGGTGCGCAGTCGCTGCTGCGCTCGGCTGCACGAAGCTGTCCTTGTGTCCAGGCTGCAGTATCGTCACGGCATAGACGAGCTCGTTCCCGGATCCACTCGCGGCGTTGCTGATCGAAAGCTGCCTGCTCCTCAGGAGTACGTATGAGCCGTGGCCTACCCATTTCGCGGCCGGAGAGAAACTGCCACGCGCGCGCGCTCGTCTGCAACGGAGAGCAATGAGGTCACTACTGGCATTGCCAATCGCGCGCCTTTCTTTGTTGTTTTTTTTCTCGCGCATGCGAATGGGGTTGCGGCGGAGGAGTTTTCGGCGTATAGGCGACGGACGGACGGACGAATCGGCTAGCCATATACAATTTCGCTGTAATAAAAGACTGAATTACGTCTGCGACGTCTTCACTGCCGAGTCCGACTACCGACAAACCACAAGAAAGGGCGACAGAAGCAAAGATGCTATTCGCTTTAATATTGCCTGCAGACGGAGGCCTCATAAGAGAACCTGAGATTATAACAAAGCGTGTGGCGCAGGATCTCCACGACATCCAATGAGCAGCAGGGGGGATCAAAGCTTGAATTAGGGCGATCCGTGCGTTGGGGCCTCGGCAAGCCACCAACTCACGGACTACTGTGGGTTCTAGCTTTAGTGCCTCCCTTGCTCATTTTGGGTGCTTAAGGCACCACCAAAGTATTGTAAATATTCGCACGTTGTTTACACTTAGTACTTGCACCAATTGGCACTTTTCTTCACCTCAAGAGAGAGAGAGAGTGAAAAGAAGAGGGAAAGGTAGGAAGGTTAACCAAGGACGTGCCCCGTTGGCTACCCTACACTGGGGGACGGGGAAAAGGGCAGGACAGATAAGGAGAGAAAAGAAAATAACAGTAAGTCATTCACAGTCAGGAGCAGAGGAATCTCCACTGTCACAAGCATTCATGTAATCCAGTGCCCTTCAAGAACTGCAGAAGGGCTTTTGTAACCTTTTGCATGCAAGAACGCATAGGCCATGGTCTAAGGATCTTTTCTTCTGAGAGCGCGCTGTATTGTCTAACAAACTGAGTTTCCCTTGTAAAGTACGTCGTTAAACCTCAAAGGATGGGCAATGACACAAAAGGTGCTCTATAGTCTCATCACACCACAACACAGTGTGTACGCTTCACCGTACTACACAACTGCAGTGCAGCACAACTTTCCTAAATCGCACATAAGGCACATAGGTTCTTCCGCGTTGCACACAACTCTAAGAGCGGCGCCATTCCAGCAGATTCCTAATACGACAACGGGGCGACCGGCCGTCGCCCGTACTTTGCGGCGATGTCCCATCACCACATGGCACTGCCATCTTCGTGCGCGCTGAAATTGTGCGGAGGGACCGGGAATGCGCTGGCATAAGGGTGCGCTCGGCCGACGAAGTTCTTCCTACAGCGAGTGCCGGTCATAAAAACGGGCCGTACTCTGATTAGGTTACTTTCGCTCTCTCTCTCTCTCTCTCTCTCTCTCTCTCTTTCTTATTCTCCATCTTGCATTAGCCACCCGCAGTTTTACTTTGTCGTGTGACTGCTACAAGATGGAACGACAAGGACCATCTGCAAATGTCCTATCGCTATCGACCATACGGACGCACATCGGGGCAGCGGAGACATACAGCGCCAATTTTCCGGACCAGTGAGTACCACAGTGCCGCTGTGCTAAAAGCGGTAACAAAGGCGCCACGTAGCCACATTGTGAGGCACCAGCTGGCTATACAAAGGAAAAGAGCAACAAACCAGCGCGGGAGCGTTAGCTCTGTAGTTTCGCGAAGAGCGAAATAGGCATCGGGCAGCGGAGGGAGGGGTTGGGGGGAAGAGACGCGCAGTGGTATACTCTGAAATTGGAGCACGCACAGAGCGGTAATGGGACTCTCCGTCGGTCGAAAAAGCGCACCAAAGTGGGCCGCGCCAAATTCTCTCCTTAGCACCCGGCGCCCCTCATTGTCTATCGTGTTCAAGGAGCGAAGCTCGAAAAAGAGAGTTAATTTGGAAAGAGAAAGGCAAAAACACAAGAGCGAGGAACAAGAGCACCTAATTTCCCGCGGGCCACATTAAGGAAGCCACTGGCAGCTATCGGAGCTTTATTGCCTCTCTTCTTCTTTGTTTCGCCAAATCAACTCTTTTTCTCCGTGTATACGCAGCGAAGTGCATCTCTTTCTTTTTCTCTCTCTCTCTAGCTCTCTTCGCGTTCGTTCGTATGTGCGCGCGTGCGCGAAAGTTTCGTGGTTCCAAATAGCTGTGGTCGTCGAGTGCGCTTGGCAACAAGAAAATAAAAAATTAAATTAAAAGAACCACATAGCAACACGGTATTATTTCGTTCCCGTAAAGGTTTACAGCTGCAACGCCACGGCAACTTGAGAGATGCTCAGCTGCACCTGCCTTCGTACTAGGCCAAGCGCAATGTTTGTAAGCTCACTCTCGAGGACACCGATCCCAGTTTTTATAGTTTCCACGCCCGAGCTGTTTATATCATGTTCTGTCCTTTTTCTTTTATTTTTTATTTTCTTGAGCTGTAACCATACACTCACCGCGACGGTTCTGTGCGTGGCTATGGCGTTTTGCTTCTGAGCAGGAGGTTGTGGGTTCGATTGCCAGCAGCGTTCCAATAGGATGGAGGTGGAGTAATGCATGAATAGTCCTGTCTACCGCATTCTTATTTTTTTTTTTTGTGCACGTCGAAAAAGAAAAATCCCGGGTGGCCAAAATTAACCCGGAGCCGTCGACCGTGGCCGCTAAAGTAACGCACTGTACAGTTTCGGAACGTTAAACTCCATCAATCAGTCATACTATCAATAATCAATCAATCAGCGTTACGAGTGAGTCACACAACTGAGCCAAGCAACTAGAGCAGCTTCCTACTTTAACGCGGTGTTACCCTAACGTTGCGCGGCCCCCTTCAAAACTGCTCTTGATGTGTATTTTAAGCGCGTTGACGAATTCATTAGAAGTCATCGATGCAAAGTGCCATATTACTTTCTATCGACATAAGGCCATTAATTAGACTATATTGGCACGCGTCATTGTTTCAGTTATTCCCGGTGCCGCCGCATGAGCAAGGGGAGCTCTAGTGGGCCTATAGTACCCCGACCCGCGCCCCCCTTGACTCCAGCAAGGACCCTTCAAAAGCTTTTCTCTCTCTCTCTCTCTCTCTCTCTTGTCACTGTCACCACAACGTCTCAATATTGCATACCGCGGTGCAAACTTGAAAGCAGTACCGATGAATGTCAAGTTTTATCGCGAGAAAAATATACAGGGGAGGCCGACTCTAACCAAACGGCTCTTTGCGGCCTCCGCCTTCACCCTTGTGTCCCTCAGTATAGTCTTGCCACCTGTTTGACAGATTACTATTCGCAAATTTTCTGGAGCTTTTCTGTTCTCTGTTCTGTTACATCATAGATCCCACTCCTATTTCTAGTTCCTTATTAAGATCCGTAGGTTTTGCCGGGCTAATTTCGCGTGCGTTGGCATGCATCGAAACTTGGCCAACCTCCATTCGTCGGTTACGTGCCACGTAGTTTTCCAGACAACGACAACAACCAACCAGCACGCACAGCTCAATCAAGTGCTGCAGATCAAAGGAAGTTAGCTTTACAACTGCATAATCTGTGGCCCCTATATGCAGTCTGCACCACGCGCGTGAGATTGAGGAAAAGTTGCAACGATAATATACTTGTCTAAGGCTGTTTCAAAACTGCGCATCCCCATAAATGCGGGACATGAGGCGCGCGAGACGCCTGGCGCCCTCTCTCGGTAGTCGTGCTCTCATCTGTGCTTAACTGAATGGGCATCGAATTAAAAAAAGAAGAAGAAAATCGAATGCCGTTAAAATTTTTCGTCATCGATTACGGATTATTTATTCCCTACCATTCTTCAACGACAGTGTCGTTGAGAACGCGCTCAGGGAGACGCAGAACAAAAGCACGTGCCCAAATGGCCGAGCCCGATTCAGAAAAGCGAAACACGGAGACAGCGCAAAGGCCGCCAGATCCTTATTAGATCCCTATATAGCGCCACTAGACAGGTGGCCCGCGCGGACGGCTTTATGTACCACACGCCCGACGCAGCTGCCGTGACCCGACGCTCGGCGAGGAGCGCATTAGGGCGCGCATGCGCGCGCAGCCACCCAGCGAAAGACAAGCACGAAACCAGATCGGATCTGGTTTCAGAGAAACAGCAGCACCGATCAACCGACGACGAGGGAATCGGGGTAACGAGGACCCCCGCAGACCGGCCACGATTTATCTCCCCGACAGTTTCACGTTCCTCTCCGTCCCGGCCATCGATACGTATGCAGCATCTCGGCGAGCTGTTATAATGCGGCAACCTCGTGGAGCGGACTAAACCCACGCAATTCCTGCGTATTCGTGGCTCAACGTTGACGCACATTTTACGGCGCATTTACTGCGTAGTGACCGCGCATATATATCGTGGCGCGTTTTCGGCGTATACGCATTTCCCGACGCGTTCACTGGACGTACTGCATTTCAAGTACATTTCCGGTGCATTTGCAGCGTACTTCTGACACACTTTCGCCGCAATAGCGGCGTGGCGTCGCCCGGAACATAAAGCGGCGAAATGACCGCACTGTAATCCCGCTAC
Source organism: Dermacentor albipictus (assembly GCF_038994185.2). Classification (NCBI taxonomy): domain Eukaryota; kingdom Metazoa; phylum Arthropoda; class Arachnida; order Ixodida; family Ixodidae; genus Dermacentor; species Dermacentor albipictus. The sequence goes on from NC_091825.1 coordinate 87,508,153, forward strand.
ACATAGAACACTGTTGCACGAGTGGCTCACATGCTAACATCGAATGAGCTACAAGAACATGCATTTGGCTCATGTAGAGGTGATCGAAAGCGGCGTTACGCGAAGCATTTTGCAGCTAGCTCTATCTCACATCATTTCGGCTTCTTGAAAGCGTCACCGGACGGACCAACGCGCTTGTGTAAAGCGAGCAATTCTTCGTTTGAAGCGAGCGGCAGGGCGCCGACGACGTGTAGGAAATGACGGCGGCGGAATGACCACCGATTTATTGCACTCCGGCGCAGAAACGCTATACAAACTTATTTCGTCACGAAGTGCTGGCCGATCCCGAAGGCGGTGTACTTTGCAAGGTTTGCGAGATTGCGCTAGTGTTGACTGGCCAGCCTATACATATTCTACGCGAGTTCGTGCGTGTATGTGTGTATGTAAGTGGTGTTCTCTATAGCGCTCTCAAGAAGTTTTCCACGATGAATAACCAACTAGCCCAGCTACAAGTTCTACGTTCACGGCACCTCTATCTGTATTGGTATACGTGTTATCCATGCAACTAGCGCACCATTCTCGTTGTAAATCGCAACATGGTAGAACTAAAAAATGATTATCAAATTTTGTTGGCTGAACGGCCTGGCGCGCCTCTTGGCACTGACGAAGTAGATGACGGCATGTCCCATCATTTACTACAGTATAGTGCTCGTAAAACGTCATATAATCGACATTAATTGACTGACTGCAGCTTTCCGCCTAAATTACACTGCCTGCGTATACTATTCGCCTAACCAAAAGGTGTTGTGCAGTGGCCAGGAATATATAGTTCGCCACGTGGAGACCTATACAGATCGATTCGAAACAGCTGCGCCCTTCCCCAAGGGTACATAGGCAAATCTCGTAGCCCGAGCACGCGCCTTCGACTTCCGGTGTGAGAAATGTTTCGCTTAAGCGGAACTTTCCGCAACGAAATCTTTCCACTTCTTACGCAAGTGGCAAAGCTCAGCGTGGAATTTGGAACCGGAATCGCGCATCCCCAATTCTCACGTTTGTCCAAAGCGAACACTTGTACCTACATTTCTATAGGCTTCTTTTCTTCCTTCTTCCTTTTACCTTCTTTTTTTCCCTTCTTTCTTCTTTTTTCTTTCTTCTTTTTTGAACAGATCAGTAATGCTCTAGGTAGCCGAGTTCGAACGTCCATGACGTCACGCTGTAAAGCAACGTTCAAAGTGCGCGCTTTAGGCTGTTCTCGAGTGCAGGCTAAGAAGGAGACAAGATTTTTGGCTTGAAGCCGAAATACATGAGAACTGCACAGTTTCAAGGCCGAGGGGGCAACTAGCACAGACATAACTGCTAAAGAAAAGTTAGCTCAGGGCCAAGCAAAGCGCGCTCGCCAACAGCACTGCTTACACGCTTACATAACAGCATTCCTTCCCAACGATCCCATCTTGAAAACCGCTCTTAGCTGCCTTAAATGTCGGTCAACAATGCGCTGTCGTCACTGTCGAGTTGTTGTCATCGCCCCGTCAACGTTATCGTGCCGCCACTGATATATAGGCTTGTCTCAAAGATTACCGAGCCAACACGTCAACGACATCATCTGATTGTAGTCATCGTGAAATGCGTTACAGCGGATGCAGAAGTTACAAGTTGCATTATCTATCGTAGTCTCCTCCATCACTGATGGAAATAAAGAAGTTATTATTATTATTATTATTATTATTATTATTATTATTATTATTATTATTATTATTATTATACTAACCACAATTTTTCACTTCTTTTAAACATGTGTATCTATACAAGTGAAATTTCGAATTTTTGTTTAGCCTGTGTTTACATGAAACATGTGGAAACAATTTTATCTAACTGCTTCGCGCAGCACACAGCTTAAGGACAAAAGGATCTAGCATCTTTTCTTTATCTCTATTTTTCTTTATTTTCTCCTTTGTTTAGCTGCGCTTTCTTTGCCTAGTCCCATCACTTTGGGGGTACCGGCCGCAGCTGTCTTGCCGATTATACAACTTGGGCGACTGGATACACATGGCACTGGGTACTTGAAAATTATTTCGACAATCCCGCAGAGTGGGCATAGTACGTGCTGTTGAGCGGGTGCCCGAATAGACAAGCAGAACAAGAGTCATGAATCGAAAAGGTCGGCAACAGAAAGCAGCCGAGTGTGGAGAAAGAAGAGAAAAATATCACTACTACTACTACTACTACTACTACTACTACTAATAATAATAATAATAATAATAATAATAATAATAATATTAATAATAATAATAATAATAATAATAATAATAATAATAATAATGGGACCAGAGAGGGCATGGGCGATAAGCGTTGAGCTACGTAGAAGCGAAGAAGGAGAACTTAAGTGAGGACTGAGGACATTTCTGTAAGCATCAAATAAATCCTTGCGTATCACCAATTCCGACACGTGCGTGCGATTGCACCCCCTCCCCCCCCCCCTTTTTTTTTTGTCTCGTTATCAGGAAGGAGCTTCTCTGACCTTGACTTTCATTTGTTCCTGCTTTTCCTTCTTTTTCGCTATATTTTTCTTTGAGCGGCAATGTTTCGAGGCAGCTGTGTATAGGTACATTCTGCTGCCCCCTCACCCCCCTCTCCCTCCTCCTCTCACTTCTCCTTTTCGAAAAAAAAATGTGTAGAGCTTTCAAGGTAGCAAGCTTTCAAGGTTTCAAGGTATATTCGACCAGTCTAAACTAATTTGGTGCTCCGTTTTTCAAAACGATATCCTCGGCGGCCTGTTATCTTGCGTGACATCGAAACTGAGCGCCACCCACAGACCAAACCCCTAATATTTGGGCCCTTCTGCAGCGATGGCGGACATGCGGTTACACCGCGGATCTTTAAGTCCACAAAGTTCGAACACCGTTTCACAACAAAGAAAAGTTAAACAACTTGCTCACGTTTATTTCCTGTCATGGAGAGTACATTGGTACGAAGAAAACCGTGATATCTTGAACGAAAATTAATTAGTACGGTAATTAATTTAAATGCTAATTGATTTGCTGAACTATCCCCGACTGGGAACCCCCTTCAGCATATCAAGAACTCTAGTACGGGCTCTACATGGGTTTCCAGCGCCTGAATTGATTTTAAGGCATAAAATTCAGCGTATCAAGAATGATAAGTTGGGCTTTGTATGGTTTATGGTAATGTCCAGCATCATGGCACAGAATTTAAAAAAGAATGAAAGTGGACGGGGGGGGGGGGGTAGGGGGATCTTTTTTTCTTCCAACAGACGCCATATCTTTATCATAAAAACCAAACACAGCTCATCGGCGTAATTGCGCTTTTCAAGATGGTTCTGATTACCCAGTGTACGTTAAAAACGAGAAAAATACACGCTTTCTTTCTTAATTACATATCGCGGTTAGATGCTGAAACTAACTACTCTGACTACATGGAGAAAGTAACCGTCCCCTCACGTCTGACATGGTTAAACAACGCTTTCGTTACCATATAAACATACGAATGAAGTTGCGTTAATTACAGCACAGAGGGTTGGTACGTCGTTGCTACGTCCCACATTGTCAGGACATCACGCGGTATATCTCAAGCTCGACTCACGGCTGCCCTTAGTTGTGTGTGACAACTCGAAGTTCTAGATAAAATTAGCGTCAGTTATCTCGAAAGCTGGAGGCAAGAACCAGATTAAACTACTTCCAGAAAGTTACGCATGCCTCCAAGATCATATTATGGATAAATGTATTCCGCAATCACTTCCAAGTTAACTCTAAAAAGTATCGAAGGCAATGGGCAACATAACGCACGCTGTTGCTCGGAAGGACGTGTTTATTGTTTTGAAATCTGTAAAGCTAGCCTTCCTGAGAAGCACAACACAGTCAATGCATTGTTGATTTCATTTAGAAGACACCTTCCCCCCCCCCCCTTCCCCAGCCCTTATCTTTAAATGGAGGAAGCAGGAATCAAGCGGTAACTGCACAACAATCATAGTTTTAACTATACGCCTTATTTCGGACTCTTGTGCTTGGTGCAGTCAGCTTGATCGTGTTCGAAAGGTCGTATGCCAACCGCCCTATTCAAAAGAAGGCGCTTTACCCGGTGACAGCAGCCCAGCATTGGGAATAGCTCGTTCAGGAGACAGACTTCGAAGCTCCTCTGTACGGTTGTGCGATCAATAAGTCCAAACTACTGTCGTCTTCTTGAAAAGAACGGGCTGAAATCAGCTTTTGGGGCGGTTCCCACCGTGGGTGGAGCACGGGGCGGGATCTATCTGCCAGTGCTGTTCTGGTGGCTAGGCCAGGTTTGTTATAACAGAGTGAAAAATATGTTTCCGAATACGTCTCAGGTATATAATTACTGCCACTTCTTTTTCTGTCTTTTGTTTTCCAGACGTATATCATTCAACTGAGGAAAACTCGAAACACAAACCCTTTCCCTTTCCCTTGACTTCTCGCCATCAGTCACCATATCAACCAAGCGCAACCCCTTTTGCAACTGCGCTAGCTAACCACGTTATCTTGCATTTACTTATTTATTTATTCATTCATTGATTTGTTATCTTTCGCGCTTCAGTGCCTCTATCGGCTTGATGCTCAGCCCAGTTGCTGTCCTGCCAGCGTTCATTCCAGCACAGCACAGGTGCCATTCTTGGGATCCCCTTTTGAGGTGGTTTTAATGTTTTCAGCGAGCACGCCATGCGGCCATTTTCGTAGCGCACGGCCACAAGTAGACCGGCTCCCGGAAGAATTCTGCGCGCTCGGCGCTGCGGATAAAGAACTCAGGCAGAAGTAGACCAGCAAGGTTCTTTTGTTTTCCGGCAGACAGAAGGTCAGATGGATGACAACGCACGCAAAGCACGCGCGTCGGAAGCAAACGCGAGGAGGACACCGCGGCATTCTCCTCACGTACTAAATAGAGAGACACTCTCTCACCCCCTTCTCGGTTTCGTTGCTATGGCAACTGTGAAGCTTTCGACGTCTGCTAGCCAAAAGGACACGACTTAGCACTGGTTTCAATAGACAAAGGCTAAGACTCCACGCGCTCGTTGGCGCTTCAAAGAGCCGCCGACGTCCATGCGCGCGTTCAGCAACGGCGAAGGCAATATTTTGCAACACAGCCTCCAAGATTTCTTCGATATGGCAGAGATCTCGGAGGCCATGATTGCCGGTACCGCAGTAAGTTTCGCAACTCATCCTAGGAATATCAGCCGCGAATTCCGCACCGTTTCATGAAGAATAGCGACTACGTATATCGACGGCTTAATACTTAACGACTCGAATGAAAGTCATATGTGTTAAACAATTATTCAAGAGAATTGAATGGATTGCACAAATGTCTATGGCGTCCGCTGCAGCTCGTAGTTCGTACGCGATCGAGTAAAACCGTTCGTTCACAGCGAAACGCTCGTCTCCAGAACTGCTGTGCCAATCCTGTCCGCTTTCTGTCCTTGTCTCGATATTACTCCTCCCTCTCCGCGCCAGTGGCGTCAACAACATTGCTGAATGTGTAGGAGTGGAGTGCAGACTGAAACCCTCTCACCGCGCTGCCCACAGTGCACTAGGCAGTCGTCAAAATGAAATGACGTCAGTTTATGTTCTTTATTCTGTCGCCCCTTCATTGTAGCTTTCCTCTTCATTCTCTCCATTATTTTAAGCTGCTTTGTATCGTCCGCCCGACCGCGGGACGACACAGGTGTCCACCGAAAGTCGGGGCAGTTACGATGCCCGCGGCGTTGCGTTTTATTTTTATTTTGTTTATTTTCTACAACTAAAGGAACAGAGTAATTAGTCGAGCTTGTTGGATTAACGTAGTGGAAGGCTACAGTGCGGGAACAGACGCTGTGTCTGCGTACTCTGTGTGCCTACTGTGTCTCCGCCGGTTCCCGCGCTGTAGCCTTCCACTATACTAAACATAAGTCAAATGGCACTGGCGGCTGTCCGTACTCCACGAAGTGTAGCTGCTAAATACCAATACAGTACCACGCAAAGTCTTCGAGCGACCGTTTTAGAATATACCGTTCGCAATAAGTTTATTACGTACATACGTAACACATACATACATACATACATACATACATACATACACACATACATACATACATACATACATACATACATACATACATACATACATACATACATACATACATACATACATACATACATACATACATACATACATACATACATACATACATACATACATACATACATACATACATACATACATACATACATACATACATACATACATACATACATACATACATACATACATACATACATACATACATACATACATACATACATACATACATACGTTACTATCTGCTTAGTATGCATGGTACACGTCGATCGAACACAGCTATGTACTGCCCACGCCCTAGGAATTCGCGCATCACATTTTTTTTCCTCCCTGCGCCCCGTACAAAGATAAAAGCATTTTTCCTTCGTATGCAGGGTGCCGCCGTCGAGCGCCGCACAAACACACACACACACACCTCCGTTCGTGTGCACGGCACTTCCTCTGGGCGCCGGTATCGATTGGTCCAGAAGTCTCGCCGCGGAAGTGGGGAAAAAAAGGGAAGCGGGGGAAACCGGAAAAGACATCACCGAGCAGTGCCAGAGAAGAAGCGAAAGCCCGAAAGCGGACACGGCGCAGAAGCAACAGACGAAAGTTAGACGCTCGCTAGAACTGATCTGCCAAAGAGAGTGCCTTGCTCTGTTCACAGAGCCGTGTTCCAGACCCGTGGCCGATACGGCAAGCCTCAGGGACAAGAAGCTGAGATCCCGAGGGTGGCACGTGCGGGAAAAGGAAGGAAAAACAGTCCAGACATGAGATAAAGAAAGAAAATAAGAAGACGCTTTATTCAGTGCGTGATGACAGCTGAGCCGAGTAACAACGGCTGTGAGAAGTTTTCCTTCTTTATTTGCGTTCTCCCTCTCTCACTCTCTGATACGCGGCTCCTTCGGCCACTGTCATTGACCACGCTGGCTCTCGGTAACTTCCTACGAGGACAGATAAGAAACGAACGCAACGAATTGGCCTCGTCTCGACAAGCAAGGGGATGAGGCTGGTTACCGTCACTACCGGGGCGAACAGGCTCAGTCAACAGGCCTGTCTAGGAGGCGTTGGCTCAAGGGCGCGCATGCCGACCTGTGTTTACATCTCCCGCGGCATTCGACTCGGCCATGGCTTTCGTTACTCGCGCAGTTAGGGAAAGTAAAGAAAACGAGGTCAGAATCGTCAGAAAAGCACAGTGCCCCGCAATAGGCACCGCGTGGCTTCCGAGATCGCAACGGCGCACCGGGGCGATCTCGGAGGCCACGCACACTGTGAATGTGTTGCGCGGAAATCCGCAAGGCGGAGGTGGTTAAGTGCTAGCTGTCGGTTTAGGCTTCACTACCCTCCTTGAAGGGTTTTGGTTCAGGGATAGTAGAGCAAAAGTAAACATGTCCGCAACAGAGGTTGTAATAGGCGGTGGGAGGTTCGGTGGCAGCAAAGTAGGAAGACCACAAACAACGGAGGAGAGCGAAAACAAATTTCCCAGTCACGGTTCGTACAGTTAATTTCATGCTGGGAATTTTTCGTCTGTAAAAATAAAAAATCGGAAAGGTAAGAGATTGGGCAAAGTAAGAAAAACAGCTTGGTGGCCCCCGTATCAAAGGGCACGCTCAGAGCATCCATCCATCCGTCCAGCAAGAAATGGCATTCATTCAAGCATCTAGTACGAAGCAAGAAAAGAAACCAGCAAGAATTTCTCAAAAGGAAAGCTTCGCATATGAAGGACAATTCGGCCTGGTACGGGCATCGAACACGGGGCTAAACAACGCAAAGGAAATACCTTACATATCACGCGCAACATGGCCTCCTGTTTCAATGTATAACCTGCGCTTTTGTCTGACCACACAACAAATAAGACCCCGATATACCACAGGCATTCAAGGGTACCACAAGGACAGCATTTGCGATTTGTTCCGTTCGTCGATTTCAGTGCTTGAAAGTATAGTCTTCAACATCTAGAGCCATGTTAACATGGCGATTATATTACAATTATCTTCTCTTTCGCGCTTCGTCGGTGGTCCGAGTGGCGCTCTGCCCGCATCATTGACGAAATCGGCTGATCGTCAACGGTGGATGCTAAGAAAGGAATAGAACTGAGCAAGAGACGGCGGAGGGATATCGATTAATTTTGACCATCTGGATTTTACAATGCACGGCACACAAGCGCTCTCTTTTTCGCATTCCCACCTCACACTATAGAATGCGCTCGCCGCGGGCAGGATTCACACCCGCGACCTCGTGCGCGGCAGCAGCACGCCATAGCGGCTAAGCCACCGCGGCGGGTTCTCAATTTCGGAAACCTTAGTGACAAGTATAGCCTAACACCTAACTAGACACATGCCCGGTATCTTGTCGCGTACTAGTTTCATCTTAAACTTGTGCATCAAATATGCTTGTCCAAAGCACTGGTGTTAGCGTGACACCACGGCCGCTGAATAAAAAAAAAAACGCGGCAGTTGTGACACAGAGGATCACAGATACACACAAAGAAGGGGACGGACTGCCATAGCTCAAGTGATAAAGCAACATGCACGTTATGCCGCGATTAAGGTCCGGACACCAGTGACGACAATTTAGTTTTGCTACCACAATTAAGCTTGCCTTGAGACAACGGTACGAACAAAAACACACTGCCGGTTCCATACAAATAAATGACATGCTTCTGGCTTTGCTCACTTCAGAGATGCATTTTTTTATTATTATTTTACTTTCTTGCAGCTATGTCACTGAATAGAGCGCGTCAGTGGACATGTGTTATTCTTTCCTTTTTTTCTTTTTTTTTAGGTCCCAATTTGCAAAGCAGTTGATGCAGGGCTGCTATTTCGGCAGGCTTCGCCATAGATTTCCGTCACAGATAGTAGTGCTGTGCTACCGAATTTTCAGTGTTGCTGTCTCCTTAACTAACGTCAACAGTTATTCACTTGGCCCTCCACTGGCCTAAGATTGGCTGAATACGATACTTTAAACACGTGTTTTTGACATGATGCGGGGGAAAAAAATAATCTCGGAGTGCAAGCCACTAGAAGCATGCCTATTTATAAGGCGCGGTTCTGGGGCAGTGTATTAGTGAGTTGCCTATTATGCTAACAGATCGAGAATAATACAGCTTTCGGGAGCAACGAAGAATATGATTAAACAAGATGTGGTTCCTGCGGTCTCACTCCTCCATCACACGTAAGCTTTCAGCTAATTTGAAATAAACAAGACTTGCTAGTCTAGACTTTATCCTGTTGCTGCCTTCTTTTTACCATTTGTGCTGAGCTTTCAAACTCTAGAAGCCAAAGAAATCACCCATATCGTAATATATATATAAAAATTACAGCACATTAAGATCTTACAAGAACAATCAATATTAACACATACCAAACTCTTGCATTTCGTGCGACCAAATGCACCATGACAAGTATAGAATCAACGAACCTATAGTCAACGTATAGTACTAGAACCTACAGTATAGTCAACGAACCTTCTGGTGTTACCAAGGCTATGTAGTCAAATAGAGCTGACACATGCGCAATTTAAAAAAGTATGAGTGCAACGTGAATTGGCACACACATATAATTCACTTTGCCAGTCATTGATGTCTGTCTGGTGAAAATGTGTGGGATAATTAGCCACACTGTTGTCTTTGTTTGCATGGAACAACAACGTCAACATGATAATCATACCAACTGTGACGTCATCACTATCATCAGGTTGTGCCCACACCTTGTGCATTACAGTAACAGACTACACAGGTGCAGACTTTCACATTGCGAAATCATGATTGGATGTGACGTGTTGAAGATGAGATGTAGCACACCTGTCACACAAAATATTTTTATAGCTAGAACGCCACACTGCCTAACTGATGCAAATCTGTAAGAAGTCACATATTGAAAATTGTTTCTTTGTAACATTAGCAGTTATTAAATGTGAACTATTTTTATCGCTGTCTATGCAAGACCGCTAATGATGAAAATAAACAAAATCGATAAATGAGACAGTTGAACTTAAGAGAGAATTTTAAACACCCATAAATGTTAATAAGAGAGCTTCCTTGTATTACACATGAATTCAAGTGGTTATACATGCGAGATAATTGAAAATGAAGCGATTATTAAATTATACGCTGTATGGAGGTTCACAATAAAAATATTCGGCACGGACATTCAAATTATTGGGCAAATGCGTAATATGTAATCGCCCATAAATAGCTAGCCAACTACTGAATAAAAAGCGAGCAACCATAAATCACCAACTGCATAGACCATATCGAATAGCAACTATGGATAAATCCACTCAGTTTCTCACGCGATACATATCCAATTGACGTCTTTTTTTTTTTTTATCCACACACACTCTGGCATGTTATAAAAACGAAAACAACATCGGAACCAAGGCACATTGCAACACCAGATCAGTAACAACCACCCGACAAGCTTGAATGCGGCTGGACTTACTGCTGAGTCCATGGTTTGCCACACAAGAACTGAAGCGACGAGACCTACTAAGAGCACAGCACAAGTTAAAACCAATAACTTTCTGTGAACGTCTACCGAGTACACTTTACGCTGGTATGCACATTAAATGACGCATAACGAACGCGTATATATCAATGAATGGGTGACACTGCTGAAAAAGTGTAAGGAACTCACCCAGTCAGCCGATGAAGGAGCCTGGTTGTGTGGTAAGCAAAACAAACGAAGAGAAAAACGTTAGGGTCAGTAAGTAGTAGTGCGCGCACAAACTTCATACATTAAAGCAGAAGCGCGGAGCATCAAACGCTTCTGCAAGAGCACGTTAATTCATCATGAAACATGCTAATACAAGTTAAATTAAAAGCAGTGTGTACTAAATCCAACAATAAACGATAAGTAGGAAAATTTACTTTCACAAGTATGATTTTTTTTTTCAATTGATGACTGTGCCGAAAGCAAGCCTCTACATTTTTCTTTTAAAAACGCGACACACATGCGAGCATGCTGTGAAGGCTGCGTTCGCACGAGATTCAGGAAGCTACGTGCGAGCGCGCTTAACAACACTTTGGAAGCGGTGTTACAAGCGTTCAAAATCACGTAAAAGAAAATTCATTGGACTCAACCTGTTACACTGTCACAATCCTTTCGCGATTTCAGGGCACCGTCTACGATAACCACATATTCAATACAACAAACAAGCATCCGGAAGCATCGGCGCACGGCACACAGAGAAAATTACCGCCAGAACAGCTAATCAAGTAGCACGGTGGTGATCGCGAGCACCGTTCAAAGTTAGCGCCGTTACACAACCTGCCAGCGCCCCACTGCTCTCATACATTCATCCTCGGTTGCATCTCCTCGCCGGATTTCGGTCCCATCTCACACGCTCACCACTCAACCCCGTTCACTACAGTAAGCTTGTCCGCAAAACAGAGCGCGGGGAGCGCCTCCAGCCGTACCTTCCCTTCCTTGAAGCCGACGAAGAGCCAAAATAAACCTCGGAAGAAGAAGAAACCACAAGCAAACACCAGGAGCACGCACTTTTCGCTCGCGAAACTAGCCGGAGCACAGCTTACAAGAGCGGCGCCATTTTGGGGAAGCGGCTGCTGCAATGTTTACCATTTTTTCTCTCTTCGCGGTGGTGGCGTCCCCTGCCGGCTGGCATTTGCGAAGAGGCAGTTTCGGTTCCGTTTTTCGGATCTCTCCTGCTGTTTCCTTTGGGGTGTACGATTCCAAGCTTTCGCTTTACGTTTTCAGATATGCTTGGTTTACAAAAATGGCACTCAGTAAAAAAATAACCCCTGCAAGCAAAAATTGTGTGCCTGTATAGGTACTGTAACATATTAATGTACATCGATTTTTCTTTCGTCTTCTTTCTTTTTCGGCCGCTCCTGCTGCTGTATTCGATTATAATACTGAAAACTTTATTTGTGCAGGATTAATGCGTTCTAAAAATTCTAGTGGCGTATTGTCATTTTAACTTTCTCGTTTTTTTCTTTCTTTTTTGTCTCGTTTTTCCTTTATTTTATTTTTATTTTTTCTTGACTGAAAAAAAAGGAATGTGGGACTTACAGGGCCGTCTATCTCAATGTACCGAACACCACTCAGGAAATAAAAAAAGCAAGAAAGAAGATAACAAGACGAAAGTGAGAATAAGCACAAGACGCACTTAAGCTACTGAGACCTGAAGACAGCTGAGGGTCGTAGTAGTTCTTCAAGTCGGTTCTTTCTTATTACTGACGAGCACGAGAACGTGGAAAAAGAAAACCATTTTTTTACGCACCCGTTAGATGACGGAAGCACTATCTTTATATGTATACGGAAAAAGTAACCATCTCATCGTGTGTGACATTGTAAATACTGCTTTTCCTTCACAGAGAATCAAGATTCATTCGTAGACACCACGATGCAACATCGCGTGGCGTTGTTTTGCCGTGTTGACGATGCATTCTGGGTTTTCATGTTGTTTCGGTGTATTCGAAACGGACTTCATGGTAGCTTTTCCTCGTCTGGGGCAACGCAACTGTTGACGTCAAATTAGCGTCGATTTCCTCGAAAGCTGTCGCCAAGAAATCATTAAACCACTTGCCCATGCTACTGTACTCATCTCGCATGATGTTTATGTGTTACGTTATGGCTTCCTACTTCATTTCGGGAAGGTTATAACGCGGTGTGTAATGTAATTTACAAGGGATCTAAAGATGATAACACGAGTCACAAACACACTTAGGTGGTGTCACCACGGGTATCAGTACAGGAAGCGCGTTCTAGTTATTTGGTGCAGTCACCACATCACATTAGAGGGAACCAGACACAACTTTGAATAAACATAAGCAAAGTTCAATCTTCACCCATAAGTTTAATAACTGCCCCTATCTATTTGTTTATTTTTCTTTTTGTGACAGTCACTATCGTTATTTGCGAATGGGGCAAATACCAGTGCACGAGTACGTGTAGTGGTCATGCGAGGTCCACCGTTTTTTTTTTATTTTTCATTGGGATGGAAGAATGGGAGCAGCTTGTCATATAAGCCCATATATCAACTATATGGCTAAATGCATTTATGTTCTTCCTGCAGTATCTTACGCGACGTGTTGAAAATGACCATGAAAGATTTTTAAATTTAATACTAAACGTAACTTTGAAGCCCTACACGGGATACACAACGTTCCAAGAAGTCAGCACAGTTTCGTTGCTGTTTTTGAAGGTTGTGTTCAAATCCACGCCCTAACGACAGCTCTCTCACTGGGTAACATACGTTGATCTTGAAGGCCATGTAATTTAGCTGCACGCGCCAGAAGTGATTGCGGAGCTGGAAAAACGTAGCAGATGTCATCTATTGGATATAGTCTACAAGACCTAACAATTATTATTATAAGCATCGTCTAAAAGTTCACGTCCATGACATATCTTTAGCTCCGCAATCCCATCTGGCGCATGGAGCCATCAAAAGCATAGCCTTGGAGATACGTTACTCAGGCGCAAATATCGCTGGGGCGCGTATTTAGCACCATCCATTAGCGCGCGCGTGTGCGTGCGTGCGAGCACACGTACCGTAACCTTACAGTGTTGATGTTGACCAGCAGAGGCATGTATGAACACAAAGCCCCACCCTCCAACCGTCACCGCCGCTGTCGGCGGAAACTTGTGAGGAAGCGTTTAACATGCTCACAGCCGGTCAGAACCGGATCCTCCCTCTCTGCTCCTCCCGCGTAAGGCCCTCCCCTTTTCCGTCGACACACGCGCGCTTTCCCCACTGTGTGCCGTCTAGTCCCGGCACCGTCATCTAGAGGGTGACACTTGTGTGCCGGGGTGGACCTTGTAACAGCTATCAGCTGAACTTGAATTTGAAGGCACGCTCCACTCTCCACAGCACGTCATAAGATGACAGAGACGGAAGCAGAGGCTCACCGCAGGAGGACTGTTGCCGTCTTTTGCGAGCTGGCATTCGGTATAGAGTTCTGTAATTATAGGTCCATAGATATAACCATGGCGCACATGCCGGTGCGTACAAGAAAACACTCCTTGAATCCAAACCGCAGGCCTTACAGTATGCGTATAAAGCTCTACGTTCTATGTATGGTGTGTCTTCAGCGGAATAATAAGAAAGAGGAAAAGCACGAAAAAATGTCCACCTGAGCGTTAGAAGAACAAACCAGCGGAGAAAGCGAGATAGACACGAGAAAAATGGACGTCACCGACGATACCGATTAAAGTATAAGTTTATATTCATTGTAGGAGCAATATTTTACCTATTAATGGGTGGAATAGTGACACATCTCACAGCACGCAAAATTATTAAATTTCGAAGAATAGCAGTTTAGTGATGTCGATCAATCTATAATACTTCAAAGCAATTGTCCTTATTATTATTAATTGTCCTTCATTGTCCTTATGCATTTCTTTTGTGACACGCGCGATCAATGAAACATCCACGCAATGATCTATCTATCTATCTATCTATCTATCTATCTATCTATCTATCTATCTATCTATCTATCTATCTATCTATCTATCTATCTATCTATCTATCTATCTATCTATCTATCTATCTATCTATCTATCTATCTATCTATCTATTTCTCCATATTTTGCAATCGACCAAATTATTGCAATGTTCAACGTTTAGCAGCAGCAGTGTTCCTTCGGGCTGTTAATAAATAACAACAAAATTTAAAAGCCGCAAACATAGCGGCTTGCACAGTTTCGGATATAACTTGTCCCACCGAGTAAACAAGATCTGTACCGCTAAACCCTGAGCGTTCGAGAAAAACGAGCCTTGGCTCAAAGAACGCCAGCTGTGCCCGTGGCAAGATAACGGAAAAGAAAAACGTGTAATTTCTTCGACGCAACTCGCTTCCTTAATTGGAAAGCTGAGCAAACCAAGCCATACCCATCTGTCGTTACAAACATGAAACATCAGCGGCAGCTGTCTCGAGGGTGTTTCCCGGAAAGGAAACTTTGCTCTCGGCTCGGAACACAGAATTATGCACATTGGCACTGCCTCGAGTCAGAGCTCCGGCGTCGCATGGCTGAGCCGCGCGCTAGGACTTTCGGAATTTGGAAAGCGCAAGCGAACTTTCGCGTTGCGCCGGGCGTCAAGAGAAAATTCATTTGAAACGTCAAGGACCCAATGCCGCTGCGGGTCGACAGCTTTGCAGGGAAGGCTTACAGCATCCACGCAGAGTAGAGAGCATGAGGTTTGAGGACTCCGGAAGCAAGAAAAGCCGCGGGAATTAGCCAGCTAGCACTCATACCGTTTGTCTACCCCGCTTCAGGAGGAACGGCGAAAGGGAGAAACCAGTAAATGGTTGGGAGACATGTGCCCTGGAAGTGTATAGAAACGCTCCGTCCGACTCTACCTCGGGACAAGCGGGAGAAGACCCCACGAAGCCCGCTACTCCAACCCCAGCGATGGGCGAAGACGAAAAGTGTCAATGAGAAAATTGTGGAGCGACATAAACTCCCGATACAGCCTTCCATTGCTGAGCACGTGCTACATAAAGGTGTTTTTACAAACGTCAAAGAAGCCCGCGAATACACGCAAAGTGCCTCGAGCGGCGAGTCGCGAGGCAATACTGGGTGTATTCGCGGGCTTCTTTCACGCCTACAGGAAAAACGCTTTTATGTAGCCCGTGGGTCCAATGCCTGGCCCTTCGAAACAGCCACGGGTTTTGGATTTATTGTTCAAATACCTGTCAGATATTGGTCTAATAGATAAGCTTTAACGATCGCACACTTCACATACAAAAGCGTAAATTTACCCGCCGTGTCACTTGTAAATATTAATATCAGGTCCACAAGGACATTTCGTATTTATTTTTATTCTCTTTTTCTCCCACTCTCCTCTGGAATATTTTAATCCCATTCCCCATCCCTATACAGATTAGCTTGCCAGCGGGTGTATACGCGCCGGCAAAATTCTCTGTTTTTCTAATAAAAAGCCCTCTCTCTCTCTCTCTCTCTCTCTCTCTCTCTCTCTCTCTGTAGCCCGTGTTGAGCAACAGAAAGCTGTATCGGATGTTTTTCACGTCGCTCCGCAATTTTCTCAATGACACTTCTCGTCTAATTATAACATTTGAGAAGTTCATCAATTTATTAAGGCTAACTAGGTAATTAAATGAAATGCAAAAACAGAATATGAGTACCTCCACGCATGGGCAAACAACATTGCCTTCATTCTGCTCAGCTACCTGGCATTAGCACATCTTTTAATCTCGGTGCATGACAGTTGGAGCACCCGGTGTAACGGGTGCATGAGAGCGCATGAGCGCGCGCCAGTTTCCTTGACGACAAAGACGCAGGAATGAAATCGTTACATTTATAGCATTTGATTAGCCGCTGCATGGGAGCTTCGCTTCACATAGATTTCATAATGTACGGTGTATCGGCATTATTGCCATTCTCTTTAAATACTTCTTCCTACACTTTTAACTTCGTGTCACCTCTCTGCTTTTGAGCCACCAATCTTCCAATCGCTTTTTGCTCATTTCCACCGCCAATTTATTTACATGCCTATTGTTATCTCTAAACCCTAGGGCCTCAGGAAGCGTGACTGTGCCCGTATGGACATCGGGATGGATATCATCATATCTTAGTATGAGGTTTTCTATTGTTTCTACAAATTTACCACACGCAGTGCATGTATATTCGTCTTCGTTAAATTTCTTTGTATAGCTGCGCGTTCTAATACATCCTGACCTAGCTTCAAAGAGTACAGGGCACTGCCTCTTGAGTTATCATAAAACGCTCCCTTCCTGATCTGCTCTTTCCAATATCGATATAGTTCAACACTATGCTTCTTTTCCGTTGAATTGATCCAATTTTTACCTTCCGCGTTTTTAACCTGTCGTTTAAGGCTCTCTCTTTCTCCGTCCTCGTGCCTGGCATACTTACTGGTTAGCTTTCCAGTTCTTTTTCGTCATTGTGAGTCAATGCTCTTTCTGTATAGCTATTTCAATACCTTAGCTGCCCAACTGTTATCGTCCACTTTCCTCAGGCATTTTTTGTATAGGATTTTACTCTGAGCTTCCCGTGCTTCGAACGATGCCCAGCCCATATCCCCTGTACTGCCTCGTTTTAGGTTTTCCCGTGGGCACCTAGTGCTCATCTTCCAACAGCTCTCTGATTTACTTCTAGTTTCGACTGAACTTCTGCCCTTAAGCACAGGACCGCCTTCCCGAATGTGCTCGGTTCCCGTGTATGAAGTGATCTTGCTGCGTTAGGGGAAAATTTCGTTGAAGTAAAAGTAAAGCAATTCGAACCCTTCTGCAGCTGTTCTTATACGAACACACTTTACAGCGAAATAAATGATGAAGGTACTCGATTTTCTTACTCGCCACAGACAATTTCGAGGGACGCCGTGTAGAACACAGTGTACAAGTGTAGTGCACTGTAGTCATAGCGAGAGGCTCCGGGCTGATTTTGAATTTCTGGGGTTCTTTGACGTGCACCCAAATCACGGTGCACGAGCGGTTTTACATTCCGTCTGCACAGGAATGTATTTACTGCGGCTGGTATTCGAACCTGCGACCTCGCGCTCAACAGCAGAACGCTATTTCCGCTGACGCGCCGAGTCTGGAAAAACCAAAAATGAAAGCAACCGAAGTATTAAGTTCTTACACTGGCAAAGCCAGTAGCAATTGGGTACATTTTTAAGCAATAACTGCAAACGCAAAAGGGATATCAACGTGGTGTTACTAAAAATTTCCAGGAAAAAAGAAAAGCGCCTGCAAGGCTCGAGAAAGTCAAACAACACTGTGGAGCAAATTCGTTGGCTTTACGAAATACGAAGCCGGTTGGGGTAGTAATGCGTGACCGTAAGTTATTGTTATTATTTTCTTCTTTCGTTTGGTTGTCGACACGTGATTGCTTCAGTGTGAAATTAAATATAGTCAGGCCTGCTCGATTCACGCAGATGCTGCAGTGACTTATAGAATGCGTCGTCTACAATCTATAGTGCATAGCGTTCAGTGTTGGCGACTGTTCCATTTCGTGCTTCTAAGTACACTTTCGCGGACTCTTTGTCCCAGCGCACGTCCGGCGTAGATGGCGATAATCGGCTCCAGACGCAGGAACGGTGGACTTCGGACACTAGAGAGTTTTAGGTTAAGGGACGCAAGTGGCTTGCGTAGCCGACAACTAGGGGCGACGACAATGCGCATGCGCACACCTCCCAGACGTAGCGGTCTGCGCATGCACAGTACCGTGGCCCCTAGTTCTTGCGTTCCCAAGCCGCTTGCCTCCCCTAACCTGAAACTCTCTACTGGAACGTAATCTTTCCGTGGTTTACTCCAAGAGCGAGTGATGGTTGATGTGAGGGCTGCCCCAGCCAGAAGTCTCCCGAGAGAGACTTCTTCACCCAGAGTAAGACTGTGGGGAAGGGAGCAGACATGGGAGGGTATGAGAGCTCACGCGTACCGTCGTAGGATAGATCTTTCGGGCAATGAGAACAGAGCGGAGGCGAGAGGAGAGAGAGAGAGTTAAACTCTATTTAGAAAAGAAAAAAAAGAAAGAAAATGAGGGTGAACCCCACTGGCTTGAGCGGTTCGCTGGGCTTGGTACAGGAGAGCCAACAATAGCTGTTACGTCCCTCGTCCGCAAAGCCATGCTTATAACTTATAAAACTTATAAAGTTTTTTTTTTTTAATTTGTGTGCGTTCGCTTGTAGATGTATATGCCCGCTGATACAGGTATCTCTAAAGCACACCGTTCTTTTAATGGAATAAGACATTATATCCTATAAATCCCTCTATTTACTTTATATTTTTTT
This sequence comes from Dermacentor albipictus, assembly GCF_038994185.2. Classification (NCBI taxonomy): domain Eukaryota; kingdom Metazoa; phylum Arthropoda; class Arachnida; order Ixodida; family Ixodidae; genus Dermacentor; species Dermacentor albipictus. The sequence goes on from NC_091825.1 coordinate 87,526,924, forward strand.
ATTTAGCCATTCAGTACATGTACCACTGCTTGTGTGCATATTAGTGGTAAATCCTTCAGAGCAGTTATGCGAAACTGCGACTGAAGCCAGTACAGAATCCTTAAACGTATCAGCATATGCGTCGTAGTTCTTTGGGCGCACACTTGCAATCGCCATTCTTACCACGACAAGCATCATAAAGACGCGGCGCCTTCGTCCTCGTTAATATCGCTGCGGAGTTGCCTCACACTGCAGTCATTCGCCTGATTTGTCACTTGCATTTCGGCATGGCTTATGAGCGGTGTATGCTCACATTTACGGTGGGCAAACAGCGCATTAAATAGGATGAAAGCAAACATGATTGTGCGCAACGCCTTCACTAAAACATACACTTTTAATAAAAGGCGTATATATATATATATATATAATGAGAAGCCAACAAACACTGACACCAAGTACAACATAGGGGAAATTGTGCTTAATAAATGTAATGAAGAAACGATAAATAATGGAAATTAAAGTGGATGAAAAAACAACTTGCCGCAGGTGGGAACCGAACCCACAACCTTCGCATGTCGCGTGCGATGCTCTACCAATTGAGCTACCGCGGCGGCGTTTTCCCATCCACTTTCTTGGGTATTTATGTGTACTAGTAGAATCCTGGGAGTGATCGGGTCCCTCGGTTAACCCCCTTTCTTATCGTTTATATATATATATATATATATATATATATATATATATATATATATATATATATATAAAATCAAAATCGTATGTTATCGTGAGCTTTTCCTAAAGTATCCCCTCCTATTTCTACCGTCGTAACATTTTGCACGGTAGCTGCTCTATGACTACGTTGCCTTAACGAAGGCTTTTTACTAAGTTGGCAATTAAAACATGTCACAGGTCTTCTGTGCGATCTAGCACAGTTGCACGCATGGTCGAGAATTTTTTTTTTTTTTTTTCAGACGTGCCTACGTGAGAAAGTTTAATCGCACCCGCCGTGGTTGCTCAGTGGGTATGGTGTTGGGCTGCTGAGCACGAGGTCGCGGGATCGAATCCCGGCCACGGCGGCCGCATTTCGATGGGGGCGAAATGCGAAAACACCCGTGTGCTTAGATTTAGGTGCACGTTAAAGAACCCCAGGTGGTCAAAATTTCCGGAGTCCTCCACTACGGCGTGCCTCATAATCAGAAAGTGGTTTTGGCACGTAAAACCGCAAATATTAAAGAAAAAGTTTAATCGTGTATATTTCGAACCAAAAGGGAGCCCCCTCCTCTCCGAACCCCCTCCCCACGCAAAATTTCAGCCTTTAAACAACTATGCCCCGGGCTCTATATTTAGGAAAATATGGTTTTTATGTTCTTTATTATACCTTTATTTACGTTTCCTTCGCGATAGTCCACTAGAGCGGGCGTGCATTTTTTCCCGTATTTTACGGGTAACAGCCTGTTTATGGTACTTCGGTAAAATTTTGCAGGCGCGTCGTTCTGTGCTTTTGGAGGCGGCAGAAACTGCGCAAAGAGGAAGCTAGTCAAACACACCGTTTCAAAGCGGGTCTTTCCGTTTCCACTAACCACGCCCGCACGTATAGCGACCAAACAAACAGTATACTCTTTACCATACTAGCGTTCTAGCCAATCCACGCTCTGGATGGGCCTTTTGATAAGCTTGCCCCGAGGACTGCGTAAACCACCGAGATGGACTAATTAACGAGGATGACGCAGTTGCAGAAGCGGAAGAGAACAGTGGTTATTCGGTGCTTACAACAACGAACTAAACGTCGATGGAAGGGAAGCGGGGGAGGAAGAGGGTAGCGGCGGGTCGTTAGTCCGCTAACGAGTGAACGACAATCGTGAGAAGCAATTGACTACGAGGGGGTCTGCTGCATTGGTAGTAGTCAAGGCAGCGAGGTTGAACAGGTTCGGGTGGGCACGCCACCGGCTCGGTGTGGTGCAGACAGTGGTGTTGCGATCGTTTCTTGAAGAATAGAAAGAGGGAAGTGCATGGTGGTCGAAGCGAGGACTTCGTTGTGAGCCGTGTTTCTCCGAGCATGACTGGTGCAGCAAGGCGTCTGCGTAGTTGCGGATGAGCTTAGTACAAGAACGAGAATGCATAGCGTGATAGCCACGGCCGGTCAGTACACAAGCGACATTTGATGGTAACCAGGCACAAAGTGCGCGCTTAGCCGCCACGATATATGCTGTAGTGATTATACTGAGGCTGGGGGAAGACAACGCAACGTGTGGGCATTACGCGAGTACTGAGACTACTTGAACTGAGAATTCGCGTGTGATCTCGTTCTGCCATTCTCTCTCAACAGCAATCGTGCTGCATATACGGAAGTCATAAATGTAATGGAATAGAGGATGGAGTCAGAACCTGAGCCAGTTGGTTGGGCAACGTTGTTGCCGAATACTTAAGGACGTCAAAAGGAACGAGGAAAACACACACAGACCACACACACGCACATGTAAACACGCATACGTGCTCGTGCTCAAACACTAGCAGACAGGCGCGCGCGCGCACACACACACACACACACACACGCACACACACAACACACACACGCACACACACACACACGCGCACGCGCACGCACGCCTCAATCATCAATAAAACTGTGCGAATTCGGAAAATTGAAATGCGGCTTCAGAAGGAAGTGCGAAACCCTGACGATATAGGAACACAAGAGCCGATTACAGTAATTATTTTTCTGGGAAATGGCTCCAAAATAACGTTGTACATGACGCTATAGGAGGAAATGTCATCGCATGCAGGAGCATCCACACCTAAGCAAATAAAAAGCTGAAGCAGCGAACGCATCAGCTATCGCTCTCTTCCAGAAGAATGAGCGTGCAGGCTTCCAATTAAAAGGCGACGGCGAACGCTTTATCCCATACGGCACGTGTTGCGCTCGCTAACTTCCTTCGAAATGGTATCCCACAAGACGCGTATACTAAAGAATATGCATTATAATTACACAGATAGCGAGACATAGGCGCTATCAAGTGGCGGGCGGAGGGGTAGGGTGGAGAGGGAGGCCGAGTTCCCCTCCATCCTGCCTTGCAATTGACTAACATGTTGTTATAATACTGTTGCTGCCGGTGTGCTTTGCTTTTTCGTAATTCACACGTTCGCCCAATTTCTGTGAAAGCTGATAATAGAGGGTGAAGTGCATTAAAGAAGAATTCAACAAACCCTAATTGCTTATGGTATCGACAGCTTCCACCTATAGAGAATAAATGTGCTGCTAAATGACCACATTTCTTCCACCACTGCTCTGTAATATTTTACAGCCAAGCCGCTAGTTCGACTAGAAGCGCTCGAAAACGTTATATGGGTGTATTAGCGGTTTCCTGGGAGAACTAGATAATTCACGGCATTTATATTTAGAGCTCAAAGACACAATAAAGCGGAAAATGCGCAGCATTACTGAAATTTATTTTCTGCAATACGAAAAAAGCTGCTCTTAACGTGAGATGACCCTTGGCAAGCCAGAAAAGACGCGAAAACGATACAGATGGCCACTTTGCCGTTAAGTTCCTGCACTAACTGGCCTATGACGTCACGTATGTTTACTGCGTCTGCTCGAAAGTAGTTAAGTCTTTATTTAGGGTAGGCACCGACTACACTGTATCCTAAATCCACCGAAAACAGAACTGCGCAAGTGAAGAGAGCTTTGGCTGCACTAAAATGGTTCAAGAGAGAGAAAACAACTTTAAATGCATGTCGACACACTGACGTATCGACGGCACGAAATAAGAAGAAAACATTACCTTTGCACGTTATCGTTCCTCTTCTCACAATCAACCTATATATATATATATTTATATATACACACATACAAAATAGAAAATCAAATCACACACGAAGCGCTAAATTTTTTCATTGCTTGACTTTTTTTGTCACCCTGACTTTTCAAGTGTGGTACTTATAAATATGATATATATAGAGGAAACGTTGGCAGCGATGCAGGTAAAATTATTGAAGTGCATTGGGGCACAAATAAAAATTACTAAACCTTCGCTTTCTGCATGTGCGGATTGGTTATTCAAGCGTTGCCAAAGTTTTCCCGCGGCCACGAAAGAATCAAAGGAGGCACGCAATTCTACATTTGCGCAGAGTGGTGGTAGCATATACACGACGCCTATTCTGTGCACACCGAAAGCTTCATAGCCGTGTATTGCAAACCACCCAGGAAGTTTGCCGAATGTCCTGAAAGAAGTCAATAGCCCACTAAGTTGGCATTCCGAGGAAATGAATGGCATATTGAGTGTGATGCATGTTCAAAGTTTCGAGGGCGTCAGTTAGTTGCAGCCTTTGCGAAAAACTCTACGTACCACCGAGTTTACATACGGTAAAAGCAGGGAACATGTTAAGCATTATGCGTGGCGAAACATTAGGTTTTCTGAAATAGTTGTAAGCTTTGGAAACAAATACTGAAACCTCATTTTCTCCATATTTTCCTGTGTTATACGAGGTTCGTAGTCGGTTGTCCGAGTGCCTTTGGTTTATTCAACGAGGTACGCCTTGTCCATATTTTGTGAAAACAAGTGAAATGTTCTGGGTAATGTGTATTTGAAGTACAACGCATGTGGGTTAATTACCGCCTTTGCATTAAAGTACCTATGCGGGCACTCCGAAGCATTATACGCGTATTTGGCAAAGCACGCAGCATTTTCCACACTGTACCGATGGAACTGTAATTGCCACCACGACGAAATTGGTTAACAGAGGGGAGTCATTATAGCCAACGTGCATGCGTAGTTAACTGTGTGTTCATAAATTAAAGCCTTTATAATAAGAGCCGATATAATTCATCGAGTGCTCTAATGCGTTATGCGGCTGCTATCCTCTGTTTCCCAATGCCCCGAGAAGAGCCTACGTGACACTGCGTTCATATTTGGTTAAAATTGGGGGCGTCTTATGAGCAATGCGTGACGACGCGTTAACGTTTCTGGAACGATTGGGAGCTTTGCAAATAATTACTGAACCGTCGCTTTCCCTGTATTATGCGTTATGTGAAACGCCGGTGGTGTCCTCGATGAAACAAAACTTGTCCCCTTGTTTATATTTTGTCGATATAAGGGCGAACATAATGGCGATATACGGGTGTTATGGGTGGTGTATGGGAGAAGTTCAAAGTCTGTCGTTAGACTCGTAGAATTTAGCCCGCCGTCCCGGAAGAACTATAAGCCACCGAATTCAAATTGAGTTGTATGTGGGAACAGATAGAATAAGAGAGAGAATAAACATTTTTATTAGGCAAATGCAGCTTTGGAGAGGCGTCCTCATTCGAGAATGCCTTGAGCTCGGGCCGCGTCCTGGGCCCTCGCAATCAGCCGTTGCTGAACCTCGAGGGCGGAGCTGGCCGAGGCTCTCTCACATTACAGCTGATATAGACGAGAAGTTAAAATCACGTGGGTTTAGTACAGCCTTCGCGAAAATTTTTCTAAACAAAAGCAAGAACAACTGGTTGGGTTAGCCTGGTAACATGACGAAACAGCTGTAAAATCGAACGCAAAGAGAAAAAAAAAGCTATTGCTGTGCTTGAAAGCGTTATGTGCGGCCAACAGTGCAATCGAGCGAGTGACATGCAAGCAAAGATTTAAAGCCTGCGGGATAATTACAAGCGACTGAAATTTGTAACGCAATTGGAAAAAAAAAGAAGAAAAGATGATCTCCCGAAATTAGGCTGCTAGTCCACAAGGTTGAAGAAGTCTGCTGTCTGTTCTTTAAATTGTGGAAAATGCTGCAGACCTTATTTATTTATTTATTTATTTATTTATTTATTTATTTATTTATTTATTTATTTATTTATTTATTTATTTATTTATAGTACCCTCAGAGCAAATATACAATATAGAGGGGGAAAGGCTTAGTGGTTTCTATGGTGCCTCCTTTTCAATGACGGGCGAAATGGCCGTGAATGGTTCGTGCCTCAACACTATTGATTTAATTTTGAGCAGGGAACACAAGCGGTTCACAAAGTAACCGTTTAAATATTTATATTTATCACGGAATAAACTATCGCCACTTACAAAGAGAGGTATATGTACACTTTTGCGAGTGCTGTTAGTCTTATGATACGTGGGCATTGCGTGCCCGAACAATTATAGTCACCAAGAACATAATTAGCTAAAATTCCCTAATTAAGCATGTAAGCAACACTACTGGAGGCATGGCACACGTAAAATTGAACCCCTCTAGTACGCAATGCGTACCAACTAGCCAGTAATCTCGGGCTTTGCACCACTTTCCAGGAACGCAGGCCTTGAAGATATGCGGTGTATTGGGCTAATCTTTTGTTTAACACCAGTGGCGTAGCTAGGTCGTCTGGCACCCGGGGCCCATAGGTCTTCCGTCACCCCCCCCCCCGCCCCGCGTGTAGCCAACGGAAAGAGGGGTGTCTTCAGACGTATATGACACCCCCCCCCCCCCCCCCAAATGGCACCTTGCACCCGGGGCCCACGGCCCCCCGGCCCCCCCTGTTGCTACGCCACTGTTTAACACTTATCATGACGGCATTTTTTTTAAAAGTCGAGCGCAGTATTAACTACTAATGCAGTTACAACACATCTAAAGTTCTGGCAGTGACAAGCAAAAAGCTAGTTATTTTTAAACGACATCTGCTCCACAACTTCGACTTCACTCCACAGCTTATTTCTAACAAGCATGTAGTTTAACATGTAGCATTTTATGAATTCATGTATCTTGTATTTAAATCTGCAGAACCGATTATAACCGGGATCAAGTAATTGATGATAGGCTCACAATCAAATACATATATACGCATACAATAATTTTCTGTTTAGTTACATAAAAGAGGGCACTACAAAAACATTTGTCAATATAAATGTGGCAGACACACACACACATAATGGGAGGACGGAAGGAAACCAAGGAGACTATTGACTATCTGCTGTACTTCTGCTGATCTTTTGAAAATGAAAGACGTTACATAGGCACAGCTCAAAATCCGTTAGATTGAAAACCGTTGACCTCGAACAACATCTTGCGACCATGGCCACGTCTATCGCAGTTATAAAAGGCCACAAAGGCGCTGCCGCAAAATTTGATAGCCACCAGATTGAGCGACCGTCAGGGATCTGGACTGAGTGACCATCAGTATGGATATCGAGCAGAAAACTGCTACAACGTCGGTGATTTCCACAGTGGACTTGCAATTCCTTGCCTTCCATTTATCATTTTTCTCCCTCTCTTCCCGCCTATTTAGTGAGATGTCAGGATCCAGAAAAAGAATGAAGAACAGAAAAAAAGCATCGTTTTTTTTAAATAATGAAATTGCCTTAATTACAAATCACGAATAATTTTTCTTGGTTCTCTAAGATGCAGAAACTGGAACCACCATTTCCTTAACCGAGAAGAAGCCGTCGCCCGGGATTGACCACACATTCCAGGCTCCCCCCCCCCTCCCCCTCCCATTTATTTACCCTCAGATTCCTCTAGGGAAACTGCTGACCAGCTCAGAGCCGCAGGAGCAGCGATGGTTGTTCTAGCGGGCTCGTGGACACGAGCAAATGGAACCCTAAGTTGAGACGCCCCACACTGATACAAACCAATGCTTACTTCTCTTTTTCTCTCTATTTCTCACCATATCGAATGACTGCGACATTCACAATACTGACAGGCTTTAAAGGCGTCCACATTTACACATATTCAAAGCTACGGAGCCCTTCTGTAGAGCACATTTTCAATCTGGTGATGCAGTCCCCAATACTGTCCTATAATGGCGTGATTATCATGATGATGTCTTTTATCATGACGCCAGATTGCAGGTCCAGAAAAGGCACTGAGACTGTGTCACATATAAGGGTAAAATTTTGTGATGAAAAGACGGGAGTCATTATATTACTGCTTTGAAATATTCTGATCAGATGGTCACAATAGTTATCACACCACCGTATTTAAGAAGCTTAACACAGAACGTTTGCCTATCTAACAAAACAACCTGTTCACTTTAATGACGGAAGTTATGAATTTCTTGTAGTGATAGAAACTGCGATCACAGAGTAAATTACAGAATCTAATCAGTCAATTTGTATATTTGGAAATATATGCAGATGAGTCCTCCTTTAACGTTCCATTGCGTTTCTTTTGCTCATCTCCAAGTAGGCGTTCACCGATTAAGAATCAACGTCACCAGTTGCCGCATGAAATTGGTGCCACAGCAATGCAGTTGTGTGCGCAAACAGCGACCCTAGCATTTGCGGGTCGCGATCGAAGTTCCACTTGGCGCACCATGTGATCGGCTCCGACCGATCGTTCGGCGCGCGCGCAAACAGCGCCTCAGAACTGTGCTCACGTGAGGCTCGCATGGGAGGACCTTCATTATTAAAGTTCCCGGGCAGTGATGTACGACAACGAAAAGAAGAAGCGGAGAAAACAAGTCTGTCGCTTTGTGCCAAGCACGCACAACCTACGTAGTGCCGAGCACGCAGCAATCAAGTCGTTCCCTCAGGCAAGTGCGCTCGGCTCCAACGTTATCGCCGGCGCTGAAAGCCCCGCGGGAGTGGGACCTGCCGGCGCGTCACTCGACGCTCCCAGCCAGTTAACTGGTTCGTCCTTTCGAGGCCATCAGCCCTTGGAATCGACGTTGTCGAAAGGTTTTGTCAGTGCTGCTAAACAAACTCTTGGTTCACAGTACCCTTTCAAGAATAGGAAAAAAATTCCAAGCGTGAGAGTACTCAGCGATAAGGCGAAAGGAAGGGCGAAAGTCCAATGAAGCGGGATTGTGAAAGTAAAGCGGCATGTTGCTGTCCCCCATAGGCCTGCTCAGGTATGCGGCAGGGGACACACGTATATAGGTTTAATTCTATTGTCTAATGCTAGGAGGCGTGCAGGTATTGTGACATTGCACTGTCTCCAAGATGGGGCCTCCGCGACGCAAGCTACATTAAAGCTCTTGCGAGGACGCATACCGTGTAGTGGTATCAGGGTCACCCAACCGGGACGCCACCCTGAATTACACTGCCTGCGGGATTAGTACGATTTACTCGACAAAGGCAGCCATCCACGCAATGTAGGGGAATGAACCAAGGAAAGCTTCACTCTAAAGGGGGAGCTTTGAACACCGCTTAGTGACACATATCTTGTATTCTTAAACCTTCCTTCCCGAAACAATTTAGCGTGACTAAAAAGAAGCGAAACGTAATGCTACCCATTGGCTAGGGTGCTGCGCTTCTAGAAAATTCCACACTTCAAAGGACACTTGGAAACACCAACATGCTATTATTTGTGTTCTGGCAATTACTCACTTTCGTATCAAACCGCTAAGCCATCGATGCTTGTTTAAGTGGTTTAAAACCATACTGATATACTATGGATGGATACAACTTTCTTGTACGTCCGGCAAGGTATAACGCGACCCGGGCTCAGGTCTCCCATGGGGGAACGTCAACGCCCTGCCTCAACGCCGCCTCACGGGCTTGCTGGACTGCCCTACTGGTATACTAGGCAATTATTTTAGGGCCATGACCTTCATCACATCACAGTTCTATCACATTCTCACCGTCGGATGCGCGAAGTGTTTACTTTGCGATCTTTATTATTTTATTTATTACATACTGCCAGCCTGGATGTCAGAGAGAGAGAGATAATTTAATAGAGAGAAGGCAGAGAGGTCGGCCTGAGCTAAGGTGCTCTAGCCTGCTACTCTGCACAGGGGGAGGGGGAACGGGGACATAAAGATGTGATGAGGGATGATGATGACATAGCAAGAGAGATGCGCAAAGGCGAAAGCAAGTTCAACACTCTGATAATAAACATTCACAAATGTCATCCATGAAGCCACAATCAGGCTTCGCATCAAGTTTGTAGTCACCAAGTTGAGTGAACATAAAAATAGAGGCGTTAGGACGAAGCTGGTGGGGGCTTCTCCTGCGTGAACAGCACAAGCGCCAAACAAAATATTTATAGCATATAAAGAGCTGCGATAAGCGGCTCTAGCACGGCGAGCACTTGTAGGGCACTTTTAGCGGCCGGAGTCTCGAGACCACCGAGAATCACGCGCATTGATTCTACTAGGTGCTTCAGCATTTTTTGTACACTCTCCTCATTGTGTTCATCTCTTTGCTTGCTCGTAGTGTCGCCGGTTTCATTGGCCCTATGATTCTTGGCTTCATGGCACAGAGGACCGCTAGTGCCCGCTGGCATGGCCGTGGGCCTAGAGGGCAGCAAAGGCCATTCCGTGTCTGTATCAGCCGGTGGAGGTGAATGTTTGCCGCGTGCTCTCGTCGACCTTGGATTATCAGTAGAGGCTGTTACCGTCCTCGGTGTACGCACAGGCAGAGGTGACCGTGGTACCTCTGCCACGCTAGGTAGTTCTGGAATGGTTTTGGGATGCTTCTGTCGCGAGCGTTGGCCACTTTGGCGAACAGATTGAACAGCCTCTGTACGCGAAGCTTGGTCTCTTGCCATTTTTCGAAGGATACGAACCTCCTGTTTCATCTTCGGGCATTCCTTCGAAGTCGCTTCGTGAGAGCCAGTGCAGTTGGGACATTTAAATGAGGACGCCTCGCAGTCGGTGGCATCATGCTCTCCGCCCCAACGCGAGCAGGTGGCTTTGCTTCTACAAACAGCGCTCACGTGTCCTATCTTGTGACATTTCCGGCACTGAATAGGCCTCAGAACGAATGGTCGTACTCGGTGTATAACGTAGCCCACTTTGACAGACGCTGGTAATGTCGAAGAAGCAAACGTTAACTTGATACATCGGGAGTCCCCCAAGCGGTGAATGTCAAGAATGCGCACCGATGACCTCAAAAGACTCTTGAGGTCCGCATGCTTGATTTCAAGCTCTACGTCGGAAATCACTCCAGTTGTTGTCTCCTTCCCGTAAGTATCAAAGGAGCGGACGGGGATTGCGCTTAACTGTGGAATGTTCTTTAACTTCTCAAGTATTGCGGAATTTTTCACATCTATTGTCAGAATGTTCTTGCGAGCGTTGATCCTGATTTCGTTAATTTGCCCAGGGGCCACACTTTCAAAATATTCGGTGAGGAATTGCCTGCTGAGGGAGTTCATGCTGTGTGACGTCGAAAGCGGCACGTAAGAAACCATGAAGGATTCTTGCTCACTCTGATACGATGAAGTCGCCTCAGTCGACATACGGCGCATCTTCTTCATGCGGTGGCCCATGACTACGGTGTACTCGCTGTCAGAGTCCATGGCTTCTGGCGTTGAGCTCTCCCAGGAATCGAGCTGGTCCGAGCTTCCAAAGGCACGTCGTCCAAAAATGAGCGATGAAGTAGACGACTGACCTTGCTCAGCTGGTCGTGGGAAGATCTTCTTGCTCATCCTTGATGAAATAACTCTCACGAAAATGACAAGAACGTAAAAAAAGCATAACAGCGAGAGGCCCAGAACACCAGTGTCAGGATTTAGTCAGGAGTGGGGTACATAACAATACAGTATATAGGAATACAATGTACATTTGGTCGAGCAAATACGGCGTTAGAGGAACCTACAAAGACATACAAAGCGAAGTACAAAAAATCTGCCATGACAATGTGAAGCATCGTTGGCTATAGCGGAATGCGCTCAAGAAAGACGACATCGTCGCACACTCAACCACATTGGCAGGTAGGTTATTCCATGTGCGAATTGCGCTCGGGAAAAATGAGGCTTTGAACACATTTGTTCTGCACAAGAACTCGCTCACCTTCTTTGAATTTATAGAACGGTTTTGTCGCTGGGTAATTGAATGAGAATATGCATTTTTGTTTATTCCAAGTTGGTTATGGTAAATTAAGTAGAATATTTTTAGTCTTTCCAGGTGTCGTCTTACCTGTAGAGTCTCTAACTTGGCTGTTTGAAAAAGGGCTGATGGGGAATTTTTCCCAACTATAACAATTATATATGAACCTGACGCATTTGCGTTGGACATTCTCAAGTTTGGTAATATTGCACTTTGTGTGTGGATCCCAAACAATTGCTGCATATTCTAAAATTGATCTAATGAAAGTTTTGTACGCGAGCAGTCCATTTCTGTAGAGTACTTATTACGGATTCTTCCTAAATCTCCAAATTGTTTCATTGCCTTATTTACAGTGTACGTTATCTCGTCATTCCATTTCAGATCTGATGTAATTATGACTCCTAAGTATTTGTATCTTGTAACCTGAGATAAGGTGTTGTTATCGATGGTGTAGCGGAACTTCAAAGAATTAACTTTGCGTGTCACAATCATAGCTACTGTTGTTTCTATAATTAATGCACATTGCCAAGTTGAGCACCAGGCCTGAAATTTACGTAGAGACATATTTAATAATTCCTGATCATCGTGGCACAAAATCTCATGGTAAAGTAAACAACCATCGGCAAACAGACGTGTTTTTACTGATATATTGGCAGCAATATCATTTATAAAAACCAAAAAAGGTAACGGTCCCAGGACAGAGGCATGAGGAACACCGGACTCTACAGTGGCAGGGTCCGAACTGATTCCATCAATATATACTGTTTGATGCCTGAATGATAAGTATGCCGCTAGCCATCAGAGCAATGTACCATTCTTCAGCCTAGGTTTAAGTTTCAAAAGCAGTTTTTGGTGGCATACTCTATCAAAAGCTTTCTTGAAATCCAGAAATATCATGTCTATTTGTTTACCCCTATCTAATGCTGTACTATCTGTACTACAACATATTCCATTTTTTTTTAGTGCTTCCTTTAGGTTCGCCTACAGGCGTACTTGCACTGACTGGATGGAAGAAAGCATTCCCAGCATCAAGCGTTCATCGGTCCGCTGCTTGTGTCAGATTGCTCATGCCCTTTGACATTCCCATCGCTTCCACTGCTGGCCCCCTTCTTCCTTCCTGCCTGCCCTCTATGTACCGAAATCGCCGTGATCGCTCGCGCGACGCAAGGACTAACCCCGCCTTCTCCGTCCCTCTCCTGGGTATCGCATTTGCTCGGACTCTATCGCAGCAATCCGGTCTCTTCGCGACAACAGACCCCCCGAAAATGTTCGCCGCCACCTTTCCGACGCTCGCTCCCTCGTCTCCCTATAGCTTTCGTCACTGTGGTGTGGGGGTCCGGTCATGCGGGGATCACTGGCAATCAAGTCGCGCATGAGCTTGCCCGCGAGATTATGAGCTGCGTGCCGGCAATACCCTGGCCTTACCTGCCCGTAGCGGACGAGGCACACTTCTATAGGGAGGCTCTAAAGCAGCATTGCAGATACCTCCGGCATTCATTGCAGACTTTTCCGCCACCACACGCTTTCCTCTTCACTGGCCCAGTGCACACACTCAGGGCCATCCAACTCAAAATTTTGATCACGCCAGCACGCGCGTACACAATTGTCGTTACCACTGCGACTCCTCTCATCCCAACTGCCCCTCTACGTACGCAAATATATGGCACGTCATTTTATGTTGTCCCGCAGGCCTACGATCCCCTCACTACTCTAACCCCCCACCTCCACAGTGAAGGGTGTGGTTGGTGTCGGCGGCATTCACCAACCAGCTGGCCATCTTTCTCCCTCTCTTTGTAATTATCGCTTCGCGAGAGCACTTTTCAGGACTCGACACACCCTCAACCCATCCTTCATCACATTATCATAGTAAACGTCCTACGCGATGAACTTCTGCCCTCGCGGACAGAGCATTAGGAAGCCAAGCGTAGCGTGTCCATACGTTATTTATCCATTCTTTCTTTATCGAAAGTTTGCTACTTGGATTAATTTTACAATGCCTCTTCATTGGCTTGCGCCTTCTGCTGCAGCTCGTTAGGAGCAGGCTTTTGTCTCGCTTTCCGAGAATTTTATTTCGCACCTAAAAAGTGGAATGATACCTTAAAAAGGGGCGGCATGGCATTTTCAGGCGTTCCAAATCGTTCCTATTATGCAACGCTGACCATTTGTTTGGCTCCTATGAAAAGCGCCAAAATATGCCGCAGGCTAGGCACGCACCACTTTCGCCTCGAAGTGGTCTACACGTCCTTCTAGCATGGTCTAAAAAGAAAAAAAGACGTACCCTCAGTACACGCACTCTGAAACTGTGAAAAATTCTGTTAAGCACATACCGCTTAGTGTAAAATCTAAGCGTAGAACCTAAAGTATTGACCGAATGTGAGCGCTCAGCGTCTCAATGCTTTAGTTAGACGTCCCGTCACTCTGCTGAAAGTACTTGGTATCTGGTCGGGTCACGTTCTCAAAGCTCTTCGAGATCTTCTCTGGTTTGGTTTGCGAACTTTAGTATATGTGCGTTCCTTATTTTCCATATCATCCTAACATATTTTCATGCTATTAGGTTTATTACTGTTGCCAACTTTCAGCATGAAAGCATAAAAACCCTAGTTTGTACGTTGAGCATGAATTACAGGCTAGCATATTGTAGACGAGGCAAACGGGTCACAGGGAGATAGAAACGTGAATTGATGATGAACTGTGAAGGAATAACACAAGCTTCAGCATGGAGCCAACGTTGAGAAAATGTCGTTAAAAATGAATATTTTCGCTTTCTTTATTCGGCTCTCTTAAAATACATCTGAACATCTGGTTATCTCTCAATATAATAGGCTTATGTTTCTAGGCTTATTACTTGTCTTATTGCTTATTTTCACACTGTACAATGAACCTCATTGTGGCTGAAATATTCTACGCGGGTAAGGCTTCCCTCTTTCATGTTTTAAATACGATATATTTCGTCAGCCAATCCTAGACAATAATTAAGGTTACCTAAAAAATAGCAATAAATTAGAGTAGCAATAAACAATGCGTACAACTTTCCTCATCATCATCACCATCATGATCAGCAGCAGCAGCAGCAGCAGTAGTCTATTTTTACGTCAACTGCAAGACGAAGGCCTCCTTCCAGCGATCTGCAATTGCCCCTTTCTCGAGCTAGATTATTCTAACTAGCGCCTGCAAATTTCCTAGACTGCAAACTCTCCTTAGCAGGTGGGTTTTATTACTGAGAAACACACATTACCGCCGTGACTTGATAAAAAGTCGACGACAAAATGTTTGTAATTATAGTCTCATGTAGTGTTGTAGCACCTGCCCCCCCCCCCCTTTTTTTTTGTTTGCTAATGCGAGCAGCGTGCTTGCTGCCCGCTGCTGGGTGACGTAAGCAGAACGTCACCTCGAGGGGCTCGGCTTGGCGCTGCAGCCTTCCAGTTCGGCCCAAAATCGTCGTGTCTCAGCTGCGCGGGTAATCGCATTTGTCCCACATCCAAAAGTTGATATAGCTTGAACGGAGCGCTCGCTTCAATTTACCAATCACGGTGAACGCGCTGAAACTAAACGACGAAAACTTCATGAATAGATTTTCTTAATTAGCGACTAACTACGGCGTATCTACTGTAGCCCCTTTGTCGGCACGTGCACATGTCTCCGAGGGACAGACAGACAGACAGACAACGAACTTTATTTGATCCTGAGGAGCTTCAGCGGAGGCCCCTATCGGGGACCCGCGGAAGCCGCTGGCCGCGTCCAAGTCGGGGCAGGAACGCCGTGATGTTCCGCCCTTTCTAGGGAGCCGTCCTTTTATTGCAGCACGGCTATTTGTAAACCTTGTCGGTTGAAGCGATCAGATATGCGATAAGTAACGCGTGACAATTCTTGAAGCTCCGCCAGCATTTTTGCTGTAGCGTAAAGGGCGAGAAAGTTTTGGAAGCTGACGGCGATGTAGCGGAGATTACGGGTGTGGCCGTCGCCTGTCATTCATTCTTGAGGCATATTCATTCCTTCGGCCTGCGTGCGGCGTCGATTCTTCGTTGGTAGCACGTTTGAGGCCACTATACTGTCACTGCGCGGAAGTGCGTAATCACGTGGCATTTCTTTTTTAAAGAATTTCACGCACTTTCTTCGCAGCCCAGAAAAATTAAAGCCACACCAGTTATGATCACGAAAAAAAAAAATATTTGGATATTTCTCAATACGCTCTGAAACTTCTACATCGAAGATTTTGCGTTTAAATAAATACGTAGGAAGCTGGTTAATTAGTTGTTGTTAATTAATTACCTAGGCTTAGACTCAAATATAATTTTGGTTGCTCAGGAGGACAGCGAACAATGCTAATTTGGTTTCATTCTTGTAACTAACACGTGGATTTCTTTAAGGTTTGGCCCGACTTAGCCGAAACATCCTGCATAGCTCATTGAGCGGCACGTGCTTCTGTACGTGAGCTTTGGGGCGTGTGAAAGCTTAGGTCTTGCGGAGGAGCGGCTGAGCATAATCAGAGTGTATTAAGGCACTACGGCACCCCCTGTCCTCCCATGGCGGCTGCGAGAGGAGGCTCCAGTGACAGGAGAGGAGGATGGCGGTCGCCACAAACGCTGGAGCTCGCACCGCTGGAGACAACACAAGCATATCGCCAATCGGTTTTTATGCAAAGCCACCCATATTAGCGGAACAGATGTGTTGATTTACGATTCTGCTCTCTACCAAATTATGCAACGAAACAGCGAGTGCTGCCTACATAACCTCAATGGAATTAATATACGCCATCCATCACGTCCTTCCTTTAATAAAGCGAATAACTTTCTTGAGGCTTTCGGCCATTAGCGCACATTGACAATCATCGTGGATGGCTCCTGCATAATTTTACCTCCACTTACCTTATTTTTTCTACACTTCAATTCAGAGAACAAATGATTTCCGCAATGCTTTTCTTGGCTTCCTTATCCGTTAGCTGTATGTTGCAGTGTCTTATGTATGTTGTACGTTGTATTCAGCAGTTGCCATTCGTCTTAGTCACAAATTGAAAGCATTTGCAATTAGACAACTTTTCTTTCCGACCTCATGCACATTTTCCTTCGTGTCCCGCTTTACTGGTGTCAACTGTCCTTTGGTGGGGTTTAACCCCACTTGATGTTTAACCCCACTGGAGAACTTACCGTGAAAGTTTTCAGGTCTTGACGATTTGGCCGGCGAACTGTCGAGCAACCTTTTAGCGGCTAAGTCGCATTCACCTTTCAACCCGATCGATTAGTTCAAGTGCGCAAGAAAATTAGTTTAGCGCGCTATCCAAAAAAAAAAAAAATGTTTGTTCGCACCTGAATATATCTCATGAAGGAATTCGTCTTCTTATTTAGTAAGATATCCAGTACGGCAATGATTATTTTTGATAAATAACATACCAGTTAAATATAGAATTTCGTTAAGGCTGTATGGCTACCATCAATGAGAACAGAATAACATGGCGCGAGAAGCATGTGATAGAGTAAGACAAAACAACTGGAGCACTCTCTGTCATGTGTATTGCTCTATGTTATTTTTTTCAGTGATACGCTAACAGGCCTGCACTTCTACACTACTGAAACGTAGACACCGTGAACAAAAGTCCACACGGATTCGTGGAAATGCCGAAGTTACGGTAACTACACACTAGCGAAACAGATTGCCCTTTGTAAAGCATGGCGACATTTCCCAGGTCACTTCAACATTCTGTACTCATCTGCGTGGCACATATAGAACGACTGTGAACAAGCAAAAATACTGCGTGCAACCGTTAAACACGGACGACCTCATTCGCCACCAGCAATGTTCAATATCATTTCAACTAGACATATCCACAAAGACGTGGCGGTAAAAGCTAAATTGTAATTCGAAAATAGGTATTTTGCTCCTTTTCTGGACGTTGTGCACGAAAGTATGCTACTGATAAAATGCGAAATTACTTTGATAAACCAAGTGAATTATTCGCACCACCATTCTTAGTCTAAGCCCAGTAACGTCACACAAATATGCAAATTTGTTTTCACTGATGCTTATTTATTTGTTTAGTGTCCGGCCCTATGGTCAGAAATTTTGGAGATGCCTGCTGTAAACGAACAAACTGGGTTCGAAGATTTGTACTTAAGATGTGTCATGCTTTCTAACCAGCAAACCACGTACCCTCGACCTCAAAACATTTACGAGTAGAGGATTCGTGTAAAAATAAAAGAAAGACATGCAGATCCAATGCAATGTTGGAATCTAAATGACTCGAAGCTTCTTTTTTAAGTTTGTAAATGAAGGTGGGTACCTATTGTTATGTCTACGTTTGTGGGTATGCGTTTGCGTATGCTAACAAGCTATCACTTTGCTTGTACTATGCGAATGATTACGTATACGCCGTACAACCGTTCACCAGCTATGCTTAAATGCAAACACTTAGTCACGTGGAGGCACAGCGTGAGACGTCGACGCAGTAATGTCACGACGACGAAGGTGACTTATGATGTTTGTCTAGGGAAGGGTGGTGGTTACTAAAGCCCCTCAATTTTCCAAAAGTAGCGCCATTCTTAGATCTTTCCGCCACCCGCTCACCCAGGCGCTTCCTCCTCCACTTCTCCTGTCGCCGCGGCCTCCTCCGCTCCCGCATTGGCCAATCTGTGTCACGTGAAAGCAGGCCCCGCGCTTTTGTATATTTTTTTCTTTCCGGCGCAGAGCAGGCGCCGCGCTTTTGTATATATTTTCTTTCCAGCGCGCTGCGACCCCCATTCTTGGGCCTGCGCGACGAAAATACGGCAGGCGGTTTGAAGGAGCGCGGTAGTTTTATACAATGGGTTAGGGCCGAGTGCTTAATTGCGATGCCGTGCTGCTGCGCCTACGGTTGCCACAACAGACCCAGTGACGGCAAAAAGCTTTTTGCTTTACCATCCGCCGGGCGCAACGCAAAACGAAGAAAAGTGTGGATTCACAAGATCGGGCAGCTGACTTCGAGCAAGTGGCAAAGAACGCGCGGGTTTGTGAAGTAAGGGTCACGGCTCCTCCAACCTCCTCTTTTGACGCCCATGTCAAAACGGGCCCGTGTCCAGTGCATTGGGGGCGCGTTAAAGAACCCCAGCTGGAAAAAATTTAATCCGGAGCCCCCATTATGGCGTGCCTTATGAGATCGTGGTGTTGGGATGTAAAACCCAAGAATC
Source organism: Dermacentor albipictus (assembly GCF_038994185.2). Taxonomy (NCBI): domain Eukaryota; kingdom Metazoa; phylum Arthropoda; class Arachnida; order Ixodida; family Ixodidae; genus Dermacentor; species Dermacentor albipictus. The sequence goes on from NC_091825.1 coordinate 87,545,782, forward strand.
AACTTTTTTTCTGTCTTGTGTGCCTTGACTGTTCCAGTTAACGCAACACTGCTTCCTTGTGAAAACTTACAACGCAAAAGAATACAGACACACGTAGTATACAGAGATAAAATTAACACTTCAACAAAAGTGTTGCTGGTGCCAATGAGGGGAGGGGGATAATTATTTTCTGAACCTCTTTCCAGTTGTCCCATCAAGTTGCTTCTTTTTTTTCTATCAAATTCTAACCATTTGCACTGTAATATATAAATAACGATTTCATATGCTGGTACGTTGTTCAAATTATCTATACCGCCTATGTGTGAAAACGTTGCTCATGGCCACCACAACCTGTGCATGAGCTACGTAAATCTGTAAAAGGCGCGGAACAGAAACGGCCCTGCTGCCAGGCATTGCTTACCGCAGACAGTCGGAATCTCTCACGCGCCGGCCGAACAAAAGCATCCTGCAGGTACGTAAATTAACCTACGAAACCACGTGCACATACTTTCACGCTGCCTGAAACTCTGGTAATTACACGCGTGTCTGAGCACACCGCGTGCTTGTGTCGTGTTTCAGCAACACGAACTTTCAACGTGCGCGCGCTTTACGCCTTAAATACGCCTTGAATAATGGTGCTTTTCTCTATTTCTTCCGCAAATCCGACACGACATTCTTAAGGCCAGTTACCGACTGACAAAGCAAGATCTAGTTTGAAAAAACTGCTCCGCAGGACTCCAACAAACTTTTACGCGGATTTCCTCCCGTAGCGTGTTAGCCGTCGTCTGCTACGGCAGGCCCACCACCGGCGGCGCCACCATCGAGGCCGCGCCGAGCGGAGGAGGAGGGAAGTGAATGGCGCTACTTTGGGAGATTGAGGGGCTTTAGTGGTTACAGGTGTCAAACCCTTGCGTCACAGCGGCTTGCCCATATCCGTGCTGAGGTAGTGGCAAAGTATGGGTAAATGCCCAGCGACCGAAGAACAGGGTAGACCAAATGCAGAATATAGGGAAATCAGACAAACCATAGAATATCATGAGCTACTCTTTTAGAAGTTCTGTGTACTTTAGGTGTACTTCCGAGCCGACGTTATATGTAGAGGTTTTCTGTCGGGATTTATTGTTTTATCAAGAAGAACATAGGTGCGCTCACTGGCACTACATTAGCAGTCAAAATTTTGTGCTATGCTCTGGCGTTGTTCCGTGTTACGCAGCGATAAAGCCTTTCGGTCCCAACGTGGGAGCGGCCCGCGTCGGGCTAGGAAGCTGGCGCGACCTAATGGACCTGAATAAAGTTTTCCCATGCATGCATGCATCCATCCATCCATACAACCATTCATGTAAGCAGGATCGTCCTGTGGCGCATACCCTGAGGAGCAATAAAGACGGAAGTCAATTATAAGAAAATTAAGAATGTCGTAGAAGTAGTTCAACATCACGTGCTATTACTTTAAAAGAATTGCGCACGTTTTAGACACGTTTGCTGGGACCAATAAAAGCTCGCTCGCTCACTCACTCACTCACTCACTCACTCACTCACTCACTCACTCACTCACTCACTCACTCACTCACTCACTCACTCACTCACTCACTCACTCACTCACTCACTCACTCACTCACTCACTCACTCACTCACTCACTCACTCACTCACTCACTCACTCACTCGCTCACTCACTCACTCACTCACTCAAATATAAGAAAATTAATGCCAGAGAAGTTAATTTGTTCAGCATCATGTGCTATTAATATAAGAGAATGGCGCACCTATATGCCGGAGCTACAACTACAGGCCATATGTCGTGATCTGTTACGCAGAACAGAGGTTCGTTCACTGGCACTGCTTCCTCGGACAACATTTATTGCTTTATGAGTCGGCCATTCGATGAGAAATGCTACGGCAAACCTCGCGGAAGAAGGCAATCAACGCGTTGTAAGAGTTGGGGTCGGGCATGTAAAATGGTATAGCTGGCCCATGCTGTCATTAGACTCATCCACGCTGAAGCACGTTGTTGAAGGGAGGAACGTATTCTCATAGAGAACGAGTAGTACTGGGTTTATTTACAATATCTACATGAGGAGTGGAGAACGTTACGTCTCATCAGTCCAGCATGGCTGAATTGAAGCAATCCGAGGACCCGACAACGTCCGTTTAAGTCCCCTCTGTCCTCCCTAGATCCCTAGGCCAGGAAAATATGCCTGTCCCCCCCCCCCCCCCCCCCATCGTCCAATCGGTGCGTCGAAAGTCGTCGAAGGAACCGCATTGAGGGCAAGGGTCTACACAATCACTCCCGCGCCTTTGTTCACTGAGCACACAGAAAGGAGGAGAGCTTCGTAGACAGCGATTGTAACACTTGACTCAAGCTGGCGCGTCTTGGTTCCTGACATGAACCAGCAGTTAGCTGGAGCGTCTGTCAAACGACCGTGGCGGTTACCGGAGTCCGCGAGGAAACGCCGTAGAACACCTGTTTCCAGGAGTTTCTTGCTCCCCTCGTCCGCGACGGCGACTGTGAACCGACAAACCATACTCGACCCACCAAACGTGTCTCGCCTTGTTGTCGACACAGGTTTGTCCGAGGGATACACACTGTTAGTTCACGAAGCGGTTCGTCGCAGTGGTGCACGAGAGGCTAGAAAGTCACTACTCCCACTGGAACAGCATCATTTCAAAAAAATCGCAGATAAAGTGTTTCTCTGTAAAGTGTTGGCTGTAGAACATACTTTCCCGTGGGACCATAACACTGGATTGCTGAATTTTAGGCTTAGCGGGGAAGCCACGACAAAATTTAGGTTTTTGTCGAATGCCATGCCAATAATTTTTTGGCCGGCTGTACATTATAATGAGAGGTGAAAGGGTCATTGTGAAATCAAGCACTGAATAAACGACTCTCTTTTCCCCTTGCGCGTTGCCACTGTGATCCAACGCTGAACTTTAGAAACGTGAGCCTCCGTTATTTTTCCTCTGCAATAACGCATGTAGATTGTCATCGCTTTGCCGCTTGCAGCCTGAGTCTCCAGAAGGCTTTGCGGCTCCCATTACTGTTGTTATGTTAAGAGTCTTCGTTAATTTCTTAGTGTCTGGATCATTGTCACAAATAATAGTGCTACAGAAGAACTTCAGCTTGGCCTAGTTGGTGTTCACTGCCTAGTTTATTGCCTAGTTGGCCTAGTTGGTGTTGAAAGTTACCGCCCGTGTCGTTTATGTGTTCTCTTCGGCTGTCCCCGTCTTTATTTGCAGTCAATATGATATGTAATAGTGCTAGTTTACCGAAACTCTGTTCAACAGTATGATCTAGCTTTTCCGTGATTAGTATTTGAAAAAGTAAAAGAAAGAGAAAAAAGGATGCATAGAAAAGCAAGGAGGTTAACCAGAGGTAGTTCCGGCTGGCTACCTTGCACAGGTGGAAGGGTTAAGGGGGATAAAAAGAGAGAGTGGAAGTGGGAGACAGAGAAAGAGAGACGAGCAAAAACAAACCAAGTAAGCTATAGAGCGGTAGAGAACGGTGTTCTTAAAGTATATCGTGAAGCCCCGTAGACCGCAGAAAAAGTGAAGGTTTCCCATACGAATATGTCGAACATCGATCCATGAATTGCACTGCTTTAAGCATGATTGTTCCAGTTAAGTAAGAGGGAAAATGTTGCCTAAAGATTGCGCTTTCCGGATGAAATTTTATTTCTAAGGAGGCGCAGGGTGTAGGTTTGATGTCTATTTTATCTTTAGTAAACAATGTGTTCTCTTCGGCTGTCCCCGTCTTTATTTGCAGTCAATATGATATGTAATAGTGCTAGTTTACCGAAACTCTGTTCAACAGTATGATCTAGCTTTTCCGTGATTAGTATTTGAAAAAGTAAAAGAAAGAGAAAAAAGGATGCATAGAAAAGCAAGGAGGTTAACCAGAGGTAGTTCCGGCTGGCTACCTTGCACAGGTGGAAGGGTTAAGGGGGATAAAAAGAGAGAGTGGAAGTGGGAGACAGAGAAAGAGAGACGAGCAAAAACAAACCAGGTAAGCTATAGAGCGGTAGAGAACGGTGTTCTTAAAGTATATCGTGAAGCCCCGTAGACCGCAGAAAAAGTGAAGGTTTCCCATACGAATATGTCGAACATCGATCCATGAATTGCACTGCTTTAAGCATGATTGTTCCAGTTAAGTAAGAGGGAAAATGTTGCCTAAAGATTGCGCTTTCCGGATGAAATTTTATTTCTAAGGAGGCGCAGGGTGTAGGTTTGATGTCTATTTTATCTTTAGTAAACATTTTGTTTTAACATTGACATGGCAACATGATCATAACTCTTACGCGCGAGATAGTTCAACTGCTTAAGGAGATGGCGGGAATGCAGCTTCGAAAGCACTGTAAGAGCTAATGTTACGTAACACCACGATAAATTGGATAAAGAAAGAAAGAATACACTTTCCAGTGGCAAACTAAACATTCTGCGAATAGCGAATCAAAACACGGGCAGTCTTTCCTCGGTGCTTCACTCGAGGAAAGGCTGCGTATCTCCGCTACTTCGCAATCGGTCCAATGGGGCCCACCGATTGATTGTAAGAAATAAGTAAGCTGGAAGAAAATGACTGTGACAAAGTCGTTTCGAAAGGTGACGCGCTAAGTACACAACGGGGCTCGGACCTTCAGACCAAACGCAAACACGGAGCGGCAGCGGCGTCCGAACTAGCAATCCTAAACTGTTATCGAGACGATTCCGCAAGATCGCTGTGACGAGCTCTCTAATGCTATCGAGAATGGACAGTTGCACACACTTGGGTCTTTTTATATATGACGCAATACCGGGGATTCCAAGAATTGTGAACTCTGCCGTGAAGACAAAGAACTTATAAGAAATTTTGCCGTTTCAAGGTAACAGATTCCGAAGTAAGAAACATTGGCGCTCGAAGAGCTTCCATGAAAACACAAAGAAAAAGAAAAGGCGGCCGCTTTGATCCAATTACTTCAATAACGTGATTAGGAGTGCGAACAGTTTACCTTGAACGACCGAGACAGTATCGCTGTGTGCGATGCTCATTGGATTTGTTCGTGTATCCCGCCGCGAACTACATTAAGACGATCCAATGGCCAGCAAACTTACTCACCTCCCGCTTTTTTTGTTTGTTTTGTTCGTAGAAGGAAAAGTAAAACGTAGGAGTAGTCGGGCAAGTGAGATCTTGCAACACACTTCCGCAGCGTTGCATTATCTCGATTGTCTGAGCACGCTAAGTCCACATAATCTTTATTCCCAGTGTTACGTTGCTGTGCTTTTTTTTAAACTTGCAAGTCACTGCAGGAGGAGGAGAAGAAGGAGGAGGCTTTACAAAATTTTACACGAACACGTTTTTTTTTATTTCGCTGATATTTCTTCACGGCCACTCGGAAAATACTGCTGGTCTTAGTTTTTCTTCGCCTTGCGGCAATATTTTATAATTTACCACAAGTGTCGTATAAGTTTCAGTGTTTCGCATGCCCGAAACCCTCGGCATTAGTTCATGAAATGCGCGTAATCTCCCGAGTTTGCTTTTTTTTCTGTTCTCTACGAGAGAAAAGCAGCCAACAAATCCTCAGTACAACGGTCGGTTTTATCCCACGACCTCCAGAGCGGAAGCATGTTGCAAGATCTCATCCTCAGAACTCTTCTGCTGCATTCCGAAAATTAAAGAAGCAAAAGGTGAGAACATGTGCTCGTCACTGCAGCTTTGTTATGCAATTCGCTGGGCAACACACGAAGAATTTCAATAAGCAACGCACACAGCGCTGCCACGCAGAGATCGTTCAAGGCATCGACTTGGCCCTATTCGCTCCGCTAATCGTATTATTGAGTTTGCTCTAAGCGAACGAGTTCGTTTTTTCCTCATTTTTTAATGTTTTTATGGCAGCTCTTCAAGTGTCGGGGCTCTCGTTTCTGACTGTCACCCCACCGTGGCGAGGGTGCCCACCTACGCAGCATTTTCGGTATAGGACATAGCAAGCGACATGACGTCATCGCTGCGCTGGGGTATAGGCAGCGCACTGTTTCGTCATTTCCGAAGAGAATTGAGTGCAACAGTTAAAGTACACGAGAAACAGGGGATCTATAGACAGAACTGGGGCAAACGCATTCCGACTTTTGTTTACTTTCCTTACTTTTGTAAAATTTGCTTCATGGTGGGTATTCTTTGCGCGGCTAAATGAAAACCGGTAATTCGTGGTACATGGGTACACTTATGATGCCAGTGTTTTCTATACACAAATTATGTCAAACAGAACCTGCAGTGCCCATGGAGCTGCAGTGCAGTGCAGAGCATTGCCCAAGGGACCATCATAAGTTGCGCGTCGCCGAAATAAATACTGCAACTTGCTTACGCGATAAGACGCGCGTTTTGTCATTCTGCTTCTTTATGATGCCCCCATACGGAATTTGTTATTCTGCGCTCGCATTCTGATACGTAATTCCTACCGATGGTGTTTCGGGAGTAAATTTTAATTCGGGACTTACATTTTTGAAGTAGGTGGCAAACGCAACAAGCGGTTTCACTGATAAACCGTTTAATAACTCGTTGCAAAATGCGACATTATTATGTTTCACATTAGCGGAGGAGCACAGAAACACACGGTAGAAAGCACGACGTACTCTGGTAACGAGCCGAAATGCTACATCAATTAGGGGAACAACCAAAACAGATGGAACAACAGATCATGGTGATGGTGGTAAAATAGCTAGTTAAGGTATAGCTGTGTCAATCTGCGACTGGTTCAGAACTTCGGTCTAGTAAAATAATAGTTGGCAGTGAATAAACCACGCATGCTATACGTTATTATCACATCCGTTATGTGAGAGCAACTTAGACCAGAAACAAAAATAAATATATGTAAGTATGCAATAATTTATATTGGTGCTCATAGTCAAGTGAACGAACGAACAAACAAACAAGCAAACAACAAGCAAAAAAAACAAATAAATAAAGAGAAATCTCACGATGGTTGTCGTGTGCGCATGTTCGAAGTAACGAAGTATAAATAAAATATCATGCTGAGCAATATTTGTAACAGTGTGAGGTGTTTATACTCGTTCCTAGTGTAGGGAAGAAATGATCGTGAATAAGCAGTAGGTCGAGCGGGGGGGGGGGGGGGAGGGGAGACGCACGGAACGCGAATCTTTTGTGTGTGGTCAACGCGAGCCCAAATAAATGAAGGCGGCTTTATTAAGTTTCACAGAACAGCCTGAGGCGAGAGATCTTGCATCTAGTCGGGAGTAGAGGAAGGTTGAGATTTTCCTTCGTTTCGCTCACAGTGGCCATGCGTTGGTAGCTGCGCGAGCTCAAGCGTGCGGCGCGATTCTGGCTGGCTTCTAGTTCATTGATTATTGTGGTGTCACCAGGGTCCACTGCGGCATCTGATCAGGCAACAGCATTTTAGTTGTGGAATGTAATTTTCCGGCGCCAATTTAGGCATTATTCCGGTGGATATCACTCTGTCGAGAATAAACCTGCGCCGGAAAATCATGTTTTATAACATCGGGTATCTAAACCTAGAGGGGGAGGGGGAGGGGGAGGCTGGGACAAGTGGAGTTTGCCGACGACTTCTTCAGCCAAGAAAACACAATGATAATAAATGACTACAATGTCAGTGACAGGTACTGCACAAAGATTGCGTAAAGTCCTTTTCGCAGTTATCCCCGTAGGAAGCCGGCTGCACCACCCACGTGACCAGGAGCATGATAGTCTGCATGTTTACATCACCACTGAGCTAGCGGAAATGGCATGCGGCTCACGTCGCTGCATGAGGCGGGCGGCCATTTTCTCTTCTGAGTACGGGTCAAACAATTTTGCTTTTATTTTATTGTGCCTCCAGGAAAACCTTGAAAAATCGTGTCCAGAGAGAACTACGGGTTAGTGTTGGCTCAGATTTAAACGTGCTGGAAAAGATTAGCACCAGTTTGCTCTACATGCCAGGAGCACCGACAAAAGCCATGAAATAGAATCCAGCACACGTATATCCTGTGCTCCATTCACCTCCTCGTCCTTCTTTCTTCCTCTCTCTCTCTGTCTCTGTTTTAACCTGGATTATTCCATTTCGGCCAATAGCAAACCCCCCCGTCACTGCCATTCCTCTGAAGCATAAACTTATTAAATCGAGTAACAATCATCACTTAATAAGCTCCTCTTATATGCAGTTACAAGCGCGCATATGGTGCGCAAACTTCACAGGAGAGCTTTCTTTACTAATTGGAACCTATTGTTCTGCGGAACAAGGAGGTATTCAGACAAAAGCGTGGTGTGGACGTCCTCCTCATGCAAGAATCGAAGTATAGTGACTTATAGAACTTATTGACCACTTCGTGGATTGGCAGCACTTTCTTGCATCTTTCGTTCCCGAGCAGAGCCCTGCTAGCTGGTGAATGCACGCTGCATGTATAAATGCTGGAGCAGCCTATTTTGGACAATTCACGGGGTGTTAAGATTTTCTAACCCAGGTTCGTGTAACGTGTGGTTGTTGTAAGGACCGCCCGAGCCTGAAGCTGCCAGAGAAATACCTCCTTCACGCAGGACAGATGCCATCGCGACAAATTGAAAGAAATGGGCTACGACTATAGACTGTAGCATCGAGGCGATTCCAAAGCCAAGGAGTGAACCTCTTAGAATCTTGAGAAACCAAGAAGTAACCCTCTTGCACAATCTTAAAATAATTCTGGGATGCAAAATTTCAGTCTTGGTGAGGTCATTGCTCTTGAAGTGAACGGAGGTGTTCGTCACGACAAAGGAGCGGTTGCTTCAAATTTAGCTGCTCGTACATTGTCGCGTGTAACGTAGTTCAGTTGAAAGAAATACGCACAACTTAGGGTAAATAACTAAGATATACAACATCGCAAAAAGAAAAGGAAAAGAAAACTGGTTCAGTAAGCATTCATAGCTGCTTCTCGCCCTATTCTTACCACTAAACGGACGGACGAAAAATCCACCCACCATTTTTCATCCGAAAAAGCTGGACTCGTCGGGGAGCAACTTGCGATGACGCATGCCTCATGTGATACGTTTTCCGCTTCGAAAATCACTACTCCTGTCCATCGCATGAAGGGCGCCTTTAGCGGCTTTGAAAGGACAGGTTTAAGTGCAGTGAAAGGCTTTTTTAGGGTGACAGCCTTAGATGGCTCATGGGTCGAAAAATTGACCACCCGGCATTATCACACCAAAGTTAAAGCGCATGCGCCAGTATCTCTTTATCAATAATAATAATAATAATAATAATAATAATAATAATAATAATAATAATAATAATAATAATAATAATAATAATAATAATAATAATAATAATAATAAAGAGCTAAACTAACTTTGTTCGTTTTGAATGGACATCTTTGTAAATAATCAGTGTCACCGCAAAAGTGTCTGCGCGTGGTTCTTCACGGTTTTGTTATTTGCCGAGCAACGTACACGCGTCTTATGACGTTTTGAGGAGTACAAGGACGCCTGCGGTTTTTATCGGTTGTTAAAAGTTAGCGCTATGTGCTGGTCTAATTTGCCTTTTCATGTCCCTCTCGTTCTGCCGGCGTTACAAAAAAGTAGAAGACACCATATATGGTGTCTTCTGCAAGACCATGGAGCTACCCTCGTCGGTTAAAGTGCCACCCCCCCCAAAAAAAAAAAATCATTCAGTGAACCGGCGTATGTGTCTCTATGGTCTTCATAGATTTTCCATGACCGTTCTAACGTTGCATTAGCCACGCAAAACCAGCGGCGATGTCAAGGCGACCAAGAAAAAGAACAATAAAGCGAAAAACAAGTAAAGGGAAAACAAGTAATTTAAAGTAACAACGCATTCGAACGAGGATGTCTAAGTAATTTAATTAAGGTCTCGTGAGCCCGCCGGCTTTCAGCTTCATCGAATTTAGCGTATGCTAAAGTGAATGTCAACTTTTATTTGTAGAGAGATGTGCTCCAAATGCTAAGGACGATTTTATACCATGACTCACCTTCGTTGCTACGGTTCGTCTCTTTTTTTTCCCCTATATTGTACGTGTTGTTGTTTATGCGTTGTTTATTTACCTCCTAATTGTCGTTCTTCTTTTCTCATTTGAATTTACAGATTTTGAAAAAAGAAATGTTTGTTTTCCTTATAAGTGAAATAGAATCGGCAAAGGCACGCTGCTGCCAGCCTCTACAGCTGGACCCCATTTACCTACCTGCCTGCCACCACTTAGGCACGAAGAATGCAAAAGGATTTAAACGACACGGGACTGCGATCAAAGTGCTTGCGTAAAAGCATTGCTGGGAGGCTGCGGAATGATTCTGGCGTCTCCGAATTCTCGTCCTCTGCACAGGAATCTCAGCGAACGGGACTTCGTCCACTCCACGCCCAGCATTAGACAGAACCTCCGTGGATGGGAGTCGAACTTGCGGTCTCGAGCACAAATGCAGAAATGCATACACAAATGCTTGAGCCACCGAGGCAAACAGTTCTTATTGAAAATGCTTCGGAGCAGCTTTACGTGTCGTAAATAAAAAATGTTTGCAACCCCCTTGCAAATCATAAGCTGTGATTCTCGCACGGCAACGTGTGCTGAAGATGCTGTTGACCAAAAAAAGGAAACGACCAATAGTGTGTTTTGGTCACTTAAAGCGCAGATAGCAGAGTAACTGTTGGAGAGAATACCAAATGAAGTAACAGATATACTGTGGATGCTATGTCAAAAATTATTCGGTAGAAAGAAGCGCACTTGACAAAATATTTCGAAAGCTGGAGCAGGCAAAAGAATGGAAAGCGACCGGAATTGCCGTCGTGTCCTCACTCTATAGATGCAGAAGTGAAAAGAAAAATGTGTTAAATTTTACAACAAGCTTTTTAGTTTGTCCTATTTTGTCACTAAAATAATATTTTTGCGTCTTCTCTTACCCGTCCTAAACTAACGCAGGACTTTCTTCACGAGTGCTCTCAGTTGTGCGCCTTTCACCAACGTTGCTTTCTCTTCATTGCAACAGGAAATCGTCCGCGGGTACAACCTCTCATTTGCCTGTTCACCTGAAATATTTGTCGTGATTAACGGAACATGCCCATATGAACGAGCTAGCCACTAATGCCTACAATAACCAACGACCGCCGGGCGCATTCCGACGCTGTTGGGATACGAGACCCTGTTGCTCAGTGACAAGTTGCCCGTAAACCAAACTCTCGGTCTGAGTGGCTCGAACTCGAACTCAATTGCTGCTGCCTTGGCAGTGACCTGCTGCTTTCATGCTGGATAATGTTCATGCTGATGCTGGATGATGGGGACAAAGGCGGTCACGTTCATGCTTACGTGGTGGAAACAGCAAATGACACGTGGGCAGATCTTTACTTGGCCTATTGTATTAGATTATTGTGAACTACATGAACAGTGGTTTGAAACTGTAGCGAACAAGCATTTAAACCTTCTTCCGCGCTGATTAATGTGAAACGGGCACATTCGGCCGTGGCCGAGCGAGATCTGTATGGAGTGCAGCGACAGGGGCATTTCCGATCGCAATTTTGCTCAAGATGGATTCATTCAATATTTATCGAGTTTCTTCATCATGGTCGTATAAGTTAATGATCTCAAGCCTCAACGTTCACTGCGGTCAAACGAACATGTGCGATTGAGCCTATGTTCACATATGCGAGCGGTACGATTTCACTAGCGGTACTATTTCATCACTACCGTATAGTGCATGTTCCAGGCGTGTTCACGAGGTAAACACATAAGCATACAAGTTTCCGAATCACACGTTCGTCCAGCATTTGGGAAAACATTTTCCATCCGTCTATGAGGAAAGGATAAGGATACGGCTCGCCACAGGCAAATAGCTTCTCGACGTGCCCGCTGACGGGCAGCTTATGGCAACGAACTCTCCTTCTCGGATAAATCCATCGCAGCAGATGCCGTGGCACGAGGGAAACTTTCTGACCACCAGCTCTTTGCACGCGTGTCACACTTCGTTTTGCGCACGGTCCATGACGTCGCGCTGTTTCCGAAAGCGAAGTGTCCATTAGGTCACATTACTTTGCTTCTCGGTTATCGACCGCTTGAATAGCAGCTTGGGCTTGTTGGTTTTCCATCCTGCTAGTAACGTTGTTGAAAGTCAGCGCTTGTGGTGTCTTCTTGTCTCGTCTCTTGTCTACATTTTGCGCTGTTACTAGCAGGATCGACCGCTTGTACGGCAACGCGTGTCAAACAACTTCTCAATACTGGCCTACCGAAGTATTAAACAAGTCTTTGGAGAAAACTCGTGCCAGTAATATGCTTACTAAACTCATCTTGCCTGCACTGAAATTCGGGGAAACACCAGCGCAATTTCGCGACGTCGCTCTCTGAAATTTTGAGGCACTGAAGCGATAAGCTTTCTTTTGTGTGCGTGTATTCTATAAAAGGCCTTTGTCTATTATTCCGCTTCGGGGGTCGCTGACGCCAGCGACGTTCTCATGCACTGCAGTGTTTGCGAGGATGAACATGTAAAACTGTCTTATCGCATTTATTAGAATCGATGTTATGTCAGCACTTCAGCCAGTGACGTAACCTCTTTTTTTTTGTAGGTCTCGAAACTTCATTTTCAGAGAGTGTCTACGCAAGGGTATTGTTCTACCCTGACTTAAGGTGGTGATGTGCGTTGGCGTTACATCCAGTTACGTAAGCATCTGAACGAGGGCAATGCAGTAGTTTAGAAACGCTGCGCAGAAAAAAACAAAATGTCGCGCGTACATTGTATTACTTTTTGTGAGCGACCATTACTTACCGTATTCTCACTGTTATCAACTTAATGCTGCGCAAGGCCCGTATACTGGATTCAAGGAGCAGACAAAGGAGAGGAAAGACAGGGAGGTTAGCCAGTGTAAGTACCCGCCGGCTACCCTGTGCTGGGGAAAGGGTTAAAGGGAATAAAAGGAGAAAGAAGAAGAAGAGAAAAAAAAAGAAAAAAAAAGGAAAATTCACACAGTAACGCGAAACTACGCTCTACAACGTTATTTATTATTTATACAATAGTACCGCAGATTCCTACGGCGAGAGAGCTTTGGCAGTTTTGCCTAATGATATGTCGCGCAGGACGCGACTAGTGATGTACATTTTCGAATGTAAGTGAGTTACAGCACAATGCGTTGGCGGGCTAGTTAGTGCGAATCCATAATTACTTTGTTTAGCACAAAACAACGGAGACCGTAAATACGCCTTGTCCTGTCGTCTTTCTTGTGTCCGCTGTTTTGCTCTAAACAAAGTAATTATGGGTGAGCTACAGCAATTGCTCCGGAATGTTAAAAAAAAATGGAGTTTTACCTACAAGAACAACGATTTCATTATGATGCACGCCGTAGTGGGGGTACTCCGGAATCATTTGTGACACCAGGAGTTCTTTACCGTGCATATAAATCTAAGCACCCGCGGGTGTTTTAGCATTTCGCCCCCATCGATATGCGGTCGCCGTGGCCTGGATTCGATCCTGCCACTTCGTGCTTAGCAGCCCAACACCATAGCCACTGAAAAACCACGGCGGGCTCTCTGGAGCGTGTATGGCGATACTTATGCAGGTATAGATAGAGGACAGTTTCGACCAGCGGTGAAAAACGACGCAAGAAACGAAGACTTACAGTGGACACAATGGACACCACAATGCTTTAACTAATAACTGAAGGGTTTATTGGGATGAACGCAAATAAATAGCAGTAGCAACCAAACACGTACGTCACAGTAAGAGCTTGTTGCTGTGAGGACATTACGCCTGCTAAAACGAAGCACGAATAATAATAATAACCAAAAGGAAAAAGGATACATAAAAGAAAACGAACAACAAAATATGCAACATTCTGCCCGCATAGGCTACTATGCTCTGTCAAGCTATGTAAACTCTTTCTTTTTAATTATAACACTTACGATAGGGCGCTTTTATTGATCGCGTGCGCGGATGAAATCAAGCGAACGTAAGACCGGCGGTATCGTCTTGTCACTTTGCACTTTGCAAAGTCTGGAGCCCACACCCACGTGCCACAGTGAATGACCATATTGCTGCCTTCATTCTGGCAGCAGTTGGAGGTAGCCGCTCACCGAGCCGCTAATCGAGAGGCAGCGACCCGACTCGTCTTGTCCATCGTGTAGGTCTTCACTCGGGAGAGCGGGATTTCGCAGACGATGTTGATCGTGCGCTTCACCAACGTTTCTCTGAGACATGCGAGTTTCGATTCGACAAAGGAAAAAAAATTAAATTTTGGGGTTTTACGTGCCAAAACCACTTTCTGATTATGAGGCACGCCGTAGTGGAGGACTCCGGAAATTTCGACCACCTGGGGTTCTTTAACGTGCACCTAAATCTAAGCACACGGGTGTTTTCGCATTTCGGCCCCATCGAAATGTGGCCGCCGTGGCCGGGATTCGATCCCGCGACCTCGTGCTCAGCAGCCTAACACCATAGCCACTGAGCAACCACGGCGGGTTCGACGAAGGACGATTGTGCTCCCCGCCGTGTTGTTTCCTATATGGGTGCTAGTTCGCCGAATAAGGAATCAAATTCTTCATTTATTTTTAACGCCCCAGGATCAACGACGGGGCTATTATAGAGACGCCGTATATTGAATAGAGCCCCTGGAATAATTTTAACCGCCTGGGGTCCTTTTAACGTGCACCTGAATCTAAGCACACAGGACTGTTCTCACATTTAGCCATGCATCGAAATGCGACCGCCGAGGGCGGGCAACGAACCCGTGACCTCGCGCTCGGCAGATGAATGCTATAGCGCTTTGTTCGCCTCCGAGATACGGCGGCGAGCAGAGAGCTACACACCTAAGCCACAATTTGAGCAGGGTTTAATTCGCCAGCATCACCAACGTAAACTGCACAATTCGCCCGCAAGTGGAGACACGAAACATGCGACATTAGGGAGTTTTAGTGTTGGGGACGCAAGCGGCTTGCGTACGCAAGAGCTAGGGGCGACGTTACTGCGCATGCGCAGACCGCAACGTCTACTTGCGTCCTTGGGTTGGGGGAGCGGCCGAAAACATCGCTGCCCCTAAGAGGTCACGTTACACACGTGACTCTCGCGGTGTACGAGAACTTACGAGAAGCGAGACCTGCCGAGTCAAGCCGCGCTCCATGTGCATCTCGCCAGACAGACGGAGATAATGGCTGCGCCAACTGCACCGACGAGGCCGAGTGCGCGTGTACACTTCACGGCCGACGTGGATGTTCAAGTTCTGCGTGAAGTAAGGGCGATCAACCCATTCGAGGATGTGTCGCGGTGGGCGGTGATCGCAAGAACTGGAGGCCACGTTACTGCGCATGCGCAGACACCTACGTATGAGTACGCGCATGCGCACTGTTGTCGCCCCTACTTCTTGCGCACGCAAGCCGCTTTCATCCCCTAGCCTAAAACTCTCTAATATGTAGCTGTGCGTGAGTCAGTTGCGCCACTGGTAAAATTACGAACGAGGTCGATAAATAACCTTTAAAATATATTTACCTCCCTCCTGTCCGCGTAACAACAGGCTTGTAAATTACTTTGCCTGTACGCAGCCTGCAGGCTTTGCATAGCCAGAAGGACAAGTCAGCAGTATCGATTAGCAATGCGCTTGCCTAATGAGGACGCGTTCTGGCTGTATTAAAGAGGTAAATGATGGTAGCTTCTCGTAGTTATTGTTATTAAAGCAGCAATGGGCGGGTTCTCCATAAAGAAAAGAGATGACTGCCGCCAAAGCCGCTAACGCCCGTAAGGCAAGCGATGTCCGTTTGAATAAATCAGAAGCTTCAGCGCGGACATAAATAGTGAAGTTGCTAGCATCAATGTAAAGGATGCACGACACAGCAACCTGTTACTGTGCAGCCTGGTGCATAATCAGGGCCTCCATTAGGAGTCATTAGGACTGTTCGGCGTTTATAATAAACAATAGTAGAAAATGAACGATGGTTCAGTTGAAGGAATGAAAGCACACTCTTAATCACTAGTTTTCTCTAAGCCAGAACGTTGCCGTACCTCATTACATGGCCGCGACATTAAAAGAAAAAGTTAGACAAATGCCTCAAAAAAGGGAAAGCATGTAAAGAAAGCCGAACAAACAACAGCAAACAAACCAGAAGGGCCTCAGCCCCTTCAATTTTCTGCTTCAGTGCGTGTTGATTGCGCCCGAAGCTGCATCCGCGGTTTTTGTTATTGTTCCTCCGAACGATTTATGCTGCATTTATCACACGTCAATCACGTGATCACACACACACAAAAGTAAGAGCGAGAGATAGCAAGGTTGCATAGAAAAGATAGGAGGTTAACCAAGGTAGTTCCGGTTTGCTGCCCGGCACAGGAAAAGGAGTATGGAGATAAAACTAGAAAGACAGAAGAAGGATGAGAGAGAGAGAGAGACGAGCACAAACAAACCGCCTACACACGGTAGGGGGCGGGGTTCTTAGAGTCTATCGCGAAGGCCCGTAGACCACAGGAATCTTAGTAAGGCGGATAAGGCCTTTTGCGTGGATGTTCTTTGCGAGCACTGGCCTAGAGCTTTTAGTTGGGATAGTGGACGATTGTCCAATTGGCCTATCACTCTGCCCGTCACTTGCCTCTGGGCACTATAGCGCGGGGAGACACAGATAATGTATGCGAGCGTCTCATCCCAGCTGCATGTGTTGCACGTGTGGCTGGTGGCCATTCCAACAAGGAAGGCATAAGAGTTGGCAAATAAAAGCCTAAAGCCACGGACGGTACAGCATGGTCTGTTTCCGTCGTTGCAGACCAGGCGGTAGATGATCACATCAAGATGGAAACAGAAATCCATTTAGAGGCAGCTTATTTCTTTATTTTGTGCCTTTCAGCTGGAAGGACTTTCAGAAACTTCAGCGCTCCACCCCCGCCCCCAGTGTAGGGTAGCAA
This sequence comes from Dermacentor albipictus, assembly GCF_038994185.2. NCBI lineage: Eukaryota > Metazoa > Arthropoda > Arachnida > Ixodida > Ixodidae > Dermacentor > Dermacentor albipictus. The sequence continues at coordinate 87,562,578 of NC_091825.1, forward strand.
AGCGGGTGGTTGATCTCCCTGCCTTTCCTGTCCTTGCTCTCTCTCTCTCTCGCTCTTCCTCAGCGCTCTAGCACGTCGTCTCATTTTCTGCTTGTTCTGTGTGAAGTATAGCTTCTTTCACGTGGTAGCGGAGAATAATATTTTTAATTAAAATGAAAATAAAATATGGTTAATCATTCTGTGATGGTGACGGCTAGTTTTTCTCGCATAATAGGAATATTAATAAGAAAAAATATTCTAAGAAGAGAAACATCACTGAAGTACGCGCACTAGAACATACATAAAGAAAAGACGTGGTAAAGTTGGCACCGCTCAGTAAGCATATATTAAGTTCGGAAGTCGTATACCAAGCCGTGATGTGGCCCAATATGAACAGGCGCACATATGAGGCGAATGCGAAGGTGCCATTATACATGTAAAAAATAATAATTAATAAAAGAAGCACTATAGTCAAAAGCGGACTGCATCAAACACACACGCACAGGAAAAGAAACACTAATATGAGTTTTTAACAAGTATTATACAACAGGCGAGCATACATACTAATTGCGGAAGGGAGTTGGATCTACACCAGGAATGAAATTACTGCCGACTCGCCTAGTTCATTGCATCATAAAAATAAATATGCAGATCCAACGCAGAATGTTGCAATCCATGTGAAGCGAAGCTTTAGTCAACTGGTACGTACTAAATCGTACACAACTAATGGAGATGCATCCACTTGTGCTTACTATCATCTTGCAACCTCAGCGTCCAACTTCATGCATTATTTGTATTTTCCACCACGGAGTCCACAGCTTTAATTCCACGTAATTTTTTGTGTTGATACACTACGTCGCTCAGAACTTATGCCAAAATGCAAGCACTAAATTCTAGGCGTGTTCATTTGGACTGCTTGGTACATCTCATCTAGCTAGACGCTCTGCTTGAGGTAAGACAAAGGAGGGGTTAGGAACGAGAAGAAACACGGACGAGGGGAAAAGCGTCTGTGTTCAGCCGTGATGTCACATCAGCTAGCCCACGTATAGCAGCCTTACTACGGCGCATCTTGCTAAACAGCAGTTTTTAAACAGCGCGACACAGGTCGAAGCAAAAGCACCAAAGGACAGAGCTCTGTTTAACCAAATTAGAAGGATGCAGTGTGTGAGAGCTCTATGCGCAGCGACGTCGCCAGTGCGAAGATGATGTATGATGCTTGTCAAATAAAGAATGGTGATGGCAGGTGTTTGCGCAGAGTATTATGACAGACATCTATCTACTAGGGTGTCAAACTGAGAGAAAGTAGGGTTCCGTTCGGGTTCCTGTTCAGCACGCTCCCACTTCGTTCTGGTTCAGTTCTGGTTCGGAAAAATAAAAATTTATAATGGTTCGCAAACCGGTTCGGTGCTGTTGATTTTATTTAACCGCATGACGATACGCTGCATAGTGCTGTCGACTTCTCCGGATGGCACATGCCCAAGTTTTGTCAATAGGAGGCGGAAGTGTACGTATACGAACGTCACAGAAACAGGTAAGTTTTGATGAGCATATTAATGAGAGAGCTAATCAATGAGAATACCTGAGTCAGCGTAGCGTGTCTCTGTAGCTTCTACACTCGATAGTTACGTTTACAGCAGCAGAGTCGGTCAATTTTGGCTTTGCGTCAGGTTTTTAGTAGAGTACTGCTGGTCAGTGAAATACGGCATGTGATCTACGGCTTCGGAGACAACTCTAATTCACATTGTATGACATAAACTACAACTTCAACTTCTAGTTTGTAGAAAAAAAAAGAAAGAAGCCAGCATTCCAAATTTTGCTCATTTTGCTGCCTATTTAGAAGCAGGTGAGGACACTGATGCTTCTGAACGATGAAGAAGGTCCGTTTGTGCAGAAACATACGTCAATCTTTCTTGCGCATCTGCGCGTGGCGCCCAGTCTTGGGTTGGCTAAGGGCATGCACTTTGTGCCCCACGAATATTCGACAAATCACCAAATGAATCTGCAAGACAAAGCACCAAACGTGCGTTGAATCAAGATGCGTAACAAAAGCATACTTCGCGTGCCGTCTACAGCCGCAGTTACTGCTCACTGAGAAGGTCGCGGCATTCATTATAGGGACCGCGTTGTTGTGATTGCAATAAGTCATGCAGCTGAACTCGTTGATATTCATACTCGACGACATCGTCTTCTCCACTCCCCGTTTTTATCTGTTTAGCTGCGGCGGAATGCTACGACCATGAAAGCCAAACCTGGGCCGTCCAGCAGGTCTCGGTGGCTCTTGAAAGACAAAGGCCGAGCGAAACCGATGGAACGTTGCCCCTCAGGGCGACCGACCGCAGGAGAACACGCGCTGGAGTTGAGTAGAGACTACCCGCTGAGAAGACGTCAGGGTCCGCGTCATGGCGCCATTTAGTCATGGTGTCGTTCTGCAGGCGACTACATGAAGTTGTTTCTCTCTCTCTCTCTCTAATCGCCAAGTGGGAAGGCTAGCAGAAATGTTGATTCCGCAGAGCGCCTTGAAACAACATTTCGACCACGGATCGAACACAACTGGCACGGCTGACTTCTGAAGTGCACTGTCTCTGCCGAGGTGGCAGTGGTTACCAGCACATAGGTCTGTGCCCATTCTCGCACACAACGCAACTCCCGAGTTGTGCGCAACAGCCTGCTAGTAGGGTGCACCGATTGAAAAAATAAATGTGGTCATACGAACCATCGTGCAAATTATTGAGCACTCGTTGTCACCTTATATGTTTGAACCATTTCGTGTAGAACTGGTAACATGCTTTTTTTTTCGGTTCAGTTTCTGTTCGGGCTCAAGCATGTTCCAAAAATATCAGTTCGTGTTCTCGTTGAGTTCGGCCTAACATTGCGGTTCGGGTATTGTTTTTGGTTCGGGTTCTGGGTCGGTTCGACACCCTCCTAGCTACACTTATGGATTCTGGGCGTTTTGTATCGCAGTGGCACATACCTAATCTAAAGTACTGGCCAAGAATTAACACAGACTCAATGGCACATAACGAATGGCTAAATCAAAATAAATCAACTAACTGAAATAATAGTCAAAGACGATGCGCTATTCCATTAACAGGTCGGTCGATGTGTTTTAGATATGCCTATGGGCCGACATTATATGTGGAATATTTACGAGCAATTTATACCTTTTACGAAGCAGAACAGAAGTGGCGCTTGCAGGCGTGGCTTTCATGCCGCAGACTGTTGAGTTATATATAGAGAGGCACGCCAAAGAAAGGAGTTGGAAATTAAAGAGAGATAACAAATTATTCTGCTAACAGCTGCTGTGAGAGCCAAGCACCGCATCTGGGAGCACGCCTGCTACCAACGCGCAATGGGAATGCCACTGGCAGCTCATCTATCGGCCTCCTGGGGCGAACTAAGCAACTGCGCTTAGCAAAAGAATATAGCATGAGCAGGAAGTGAGAGTCAGGCTGCGTCAGTCGTAGTATATAGCGACTCGAACGAAGTGTCAGCACCTGGCGTTCCAGGAAACGATGCTGATTTCATGCGGAGAGAGACCGACGAGGTAATTACGCTTAAGGATGGCGCGCAAGCACAAAGCTACTTTTTGTTTGCTGGCACTTTTCGCTGTTTCCTAAAGCGAAGCTTCCTTGATAGACCAATTACCATCTTTCAAAAATGGTTAGACTGAGATTAAGTGGTGTAGACTGCGGCGGTGGTTGTCGTTCAAAGTTGAATTGAATCAAATTCGGTGGTTTTACCACGTCAAGAGCACGATACGATTATACGAGGCATGCCGCAGTCGGGCATTCCAGAATATTTTTAGGTTGAAATCGGGTGAATAAGATTGTACTTGGTTTTTCTTCGGCTATGAAAATGTATGTTTTCGAACCTGTTTAACAATTGCATGATCAGTAACGATAAAGTCGAAGATCAGTTCAAAGTATGGCTACTACAATTTGGGGGGAATTGATTTGCAGGCGGCAAAAACAATGAAGTTACCAGGTTGTTTGAATAGCAGTGGGAACAGTGCGTGCTAAACATTACACCATAAGAAACGCTTCGCCTAATAGGGAGTGCCATACGTAAAGCTGTTCCAAACTTTTCTATTCCGTTTATGCTATATGAGCCATCCACGATTGGTCAAGCGTTTTGGGGGTCACACCCACTTTACCTTTCTGTGACGCGACATCACGAAAACCGCGAAAACTCCCCTTCTGATATGACGTGTACACACTAATTATGAATTATTAAACTGAACAAAACAAAAAAATAAACATTTCCCAATTATACGCCTCTTTCGCTCTTATAGTCGACCGGTATTGGTTAAAATTTTGTCGGGCTGCGCCCACTTCTGTTTGTCACGCGACGTTCGAAACTGGCATGCCGGAGTGACGTGTGCTCACTGAAAATTCATTAATATGGTGAACAAAACTAATTTCTTTAATAGCCGGTGACTTCCCCGTTACAAAAGGAATAGAAAACGTCTTCCCGCCGATCGTGCTGGCAATGGCTATTCGGAGCTGCTGGGGAAAATGATTTATTTGCGTATAACAAAGAAATTTGCGTGGCAGTATAACGTTGTCGAGGCCTTGAGCCGCGTATACGACATCGCACTGCCAATTAATATTCGCCGAGGATCTGCTTAAGTGGCATTTTCAACCTTCCGTTGTACGCCGGCGCTATCTTGTACGAGCCCTAGCAAGCTAAGCAACGGGAAGCGGATCAATCGGCGACGCCGGAGCAACCCTCTTCATCTGGTTACCTTGAAGCTAAACATTTTGACAGAATTGCCTGTCTGGTTGGGAAATTGATTAGAACTTGAGACTGACTCCAACCAAATAACTGAATTTTATTAACCCGACGTTTCGGAGCCCATTCGGCTCCTTCTTCAGGGGGTTGTTCTTCGGGGGGTGGCGGTGTGCCGCTTTTAAAGCGTCTTTTTTGAAGAAAGGAGGGGGGGAACACGGGAGGTGGGGAGACACTTCAGAGACGGAAAGGTGGGGGGAACAAAAGGAAAGGGGGGAGGTGTGGTTGACGGCTTCCATGGTGCTGGGATGACCGGTGCTGGGGGGTGTGCTCGCGAGGGTGCCCTTGATGGGAGGCGGGGGGGGGGAGGTTACAGGGTCGCGCCGACGTTCTTTGTTGGTGAAAAAAGCGGGATTCTATCTGGCTGTGCGTCCTTTTCTTCTTTTCGTCATGTCGCCAAGTCCATGGACATACACCGAGGGTAGGTTGCCCTTCACGCGGTTTATGTTATTCCCCGTATTCTGAATGTGCCATGACTCCAGTAGTAGTCTCTTTCGCCAGTTCGTTTCTGTTTGAAGGATTTCAGTTTCCTTGAAAGCAATTTTGTGGTCGGCGTCTTCAGAGTGTTCAGCGACGGCGCTGCGAATACGGTTGAATGTCCTGACGTCGTTCTCGTGTTGTCTGATCCTTTCTTTTAGATTTTCGGTTTCCCCGATGTACGACGCCGGACAGTCGGCACAACTGATTTTGTAGACGACGCCTTGAGCTTTTTCTTTAGGTGGACGATCTTTTGGTTTAGGGAGGAGTCCCTAAACTCCTCCCTAAACCAAAAGATCGTCCACCTAAAGAAAAACTCCTCCCTAAAGCAAAAAATCGTCCACCTAAAGAAAAAGCTCAAGGCGTCGTCTACAAAATCAGTTGTGCCGACTGTCCGGCGTCCTACATCGGGGAAACCAAAAATCTAAAGGAAAGGATCAGACAACACGAGAACGACGTCAGGACATTCAACCGTATTCGCAGCGCCGTCGCTGAACACTCTGAAGACGCCGACCACAAAATTGCTTTCAAGGAAACTGAAATCCTTCAAACAGAAAAGAACTGGCGAAAGAGACTACTACTGGAGTCATGGCACATTCAGAATACGGGGAATAACATAAACCGCGTGAAGGGCAACCTACCCTCGGTGTATGACCATGGCCTTGGCGACATGACGAAAAGAAGAAAAGGACGCACAGCCAGATAGACTTCCGCTTGTTTCACCAACAAAGAACGTTGGCGCAACCCTGTAACCTCCCCCCCCCCCGCCTCCCATCAAGGGCACCCTCGCGAGCACTCCCCTCAGCACCGGTCATCCCAGCACCATGGAAGCCGTCAACAACACCTCCCCCCTTTCCTTTTGTTCCCCCCCACCTTTCCGTCTGTGAAGTGTCTCCCCACCTCCCGTGTTCCCCCCCTCCTTTCTTCAAAAAAGACGCTTTAAAAGCGGCACACCGCCACCCCCCGAAGAACAACCCCCTGAAGAAGGAGCCGAATGGGCTCCGAAACGTCGGGCTAATAAAATTCAGTTATTTGGTTGGAGTCAGTCTCAAGTTCCATCTGGTTACCTACTTTCACTGCGCCAGCTCGGTCCCACCGAAACCCTCAACACTTCACCGTTCTCCTCGCCTCTTGTCAGCCAATCAGATAATGAAAGCCAGTCAAGGTAGGCGATGCCATTTGCTTAGAAAACAAACAAAGGTGACCGGGTAAATAAACGAGGAGAGCGGTTGATTGGGCTGTCGAAACAACGCTGCGGATCACAGCCCCATGCCTGCGTCGGCATTTACGCGAGCTTGACGTCAGGGAATAGAAATAAAAACAGACTGAAACAGTTTTGCGTTACAGGTAACCTTATTGAACCGCAAAAGCGTGTCCATTGACCTTCGTCCAATTCGGCCACCGCTTTGTCTACCGATATCTGCGCAGCCATCCCTTCTCACCTCCTCAGCCCACTTTTGAAAATTCATCCCGGATCGGCATCCCAAATTGACAAAGGCAGACGGGAAATTTACGGGGCTTTTTATTTCATCGTTAATGTAATTTTTAGAGATCACTCCCATGACATGTAGCACAATTCTATTTCTTGAGCTAGGTTATTCTGAGAGGCAGCCATTATTTGCACACCAAATTAAAGTGAACGTATGACTAATTAACTAATTTTAGCTTACTAACTCCTAAACTAATGACTTCAGGACACATATTGCAATTTACAAACAGTAGGCGGCGACTTTTAAGGTGATATCTACTTGGAACAAATTTGAAGAATATCACCTGTTTCAAAGCATGCGTTCCCCAAATTTACGACGAAGTTCATTGGTGTTCCAGTAACATTAAAAAAAGTATGGTGTTTTACGAGCGAAAACCACATTTTTATTATGAGGCACGCCGTAGTGGAGGACTCCGGAAATTTCGACCACCTGGGCATCTTTAACGTGCACCTAAATATAAGTACACGTGTGTTTTCGCATTTCGCCCCCATTGAAATGCGGCCGCCATGGCTCCAGTAACTTTCGAGCTTCAAAGCACAAAAAGGCGTTTTGTTGAAAAGTAAGTGGAACGACAGTTCATTTTTACAAGCTTCACTGCGCTTATCTAAAAACAGGCGCTAGTTTCAAGATAAGTTCTAAGTGGATGTGTTTTGTGAAATAACTCACTGATCTCAATTCCTGTATCGCAAAAGGTGCTCTACTGTAATTAGTTGAAAAGTTAATTAGAATGACCACGCTAATTATTTAATGATGTGTATTGATTTCTAATGTAAGCATTGTATGCATCTTGGAGTTTTCCAGCTCAATAAGTAGAATTGTGCAAAATGCCGCAGGCGATTTTTTTCTAATTTTGTTAACGTTGACATAAAATACCCGTTATATGAAGTGGACAAATGCGCTCAACGCACTACACGGCATTACGCAAATCAATAAGAACCTACACTTCGTAGTGAACGTTGGCGTGAACTACGAAAACAACTGCAAAGGAAAAGCAATGTGCTTTGTCATGACCAACCCGCCGCGGTAGCTTAGTATCCGTGTCCTTGGGCTGCTGAATTCGAGGCTGCGTGTTGGATCCGAACTGTTGCGGCTGCAGTTCAATGGGGGTGACATGCAAAAACGCTCGTGGTGTCGACACATGACATGTGTCGACATGCTGAATGGTCATATTGGCTGGCCGCAAGTCGGCATCATGTGAAACCCATTTGTATTTTTCATGCAGCTGCTTCTTCTGCGTTCGACAACCATGTCCAGCGGAGCGCGCAGCACAGCATTCCCACATGGCCAACACTCGGAAGAGCTTGGAGGCTGCGCGCAGGACTCAGTATACTGTAGAAAGCGCTGGAAATTGTCACGTGTTACCAAGTCAATGACGTCATGTCAAGCTATAACGCCACTGTATGCATAAGCACACTTCAGTGGGTATGTCGGCTTGCCTCAAGTCGGCATCATATCAAACCCACTTGTGTTTTTCATGCAGGTTGGTGACGATGTTTTCTCTCTTGAATATAATGACCCTTTCTTTCCAGCTGTCAGCTAGGCCCACGTGGGTGGTGCGAAGTAGGTTAATTATCTTGTGAACGGTTGATTTCTCTGCTTGTGTTGTACAGTGATGTTGAATCAAACCTTGCGCCGAAGGTTGATCATATGCTGGCGGAAATTCTGGAGGTACAGAGTTTTTCAGGCGCAACTTACTAGCACTCTCGCGAGGTACCCTTCCAAGCGCTTCATGTCATCGCCATTAGAAGGGCGCCAGCAATGCCTCTCGCATGGCAACACAGCGCGTTTCTCAAGTGGCACGCGCACGTATCGAGCACCAGAGTCCCCGTGCTCTGTTGACTAGGCTCCGGTTAACTCTGCTTGCAAGTTACGCGAAAGTGTTTTAATCTTTAGTTTCTGGGTACAAGTTCGACCACAGTAAACCAGCTTGGTTAGTGTGCTTTGTTGAAGAGTGGTAGAATAATCAGGAACGGCTCGACGGTATTGAACGCATTCAAAGATGTCATGGGAATCGTATTGACAATAAATGGGGTGAGAAGCATCACTATAGTCCAAACAAGAACAAAGGGGGCGAAGCATGGACAGCAAACTCCCTTGCGTTGAAGAGCAGCGTCAATGCAACAACCTCGTGGTATATTCGGAGTGCCAGAAAAAAAAATTAACGAAACAACTCAAGATGAGCACGTGCTGAAGGACGCATCCACCGATATTTTAAGGGCGCGAGTGGCCTCAGCTGAAAGGATTCACAGAATGGGACGCAAACATTTAGTTAAACGCCGGCTGGCGATTATAAAGCTAATTGGTCATCGTGTGAAAATTAATGTGCAGAAAAATGGCTTTAAACCAAAAGCAAAAAAAAACATATAGGTGGCCCTAGACGTTTCAAAAGTAACACCAAAAAAGCCAAGCAAGCTTTTGCAAAGCCCGCATGAAAATCGAAGCCGGGCTAAAGAGTCAAGTTATTTATTCTACGACGAAATCAGCGTTGACAAAGCCCTGTTCGCATGGTGTGATAGCAGTTCGCTGAGGGGCCATGGGATAAAGGGCGAGGGACAATGAATCGATTCTAGGGCGAGCAAACCCTTCCTATGCGTTCAGTTTAACGGCCTAAGCATTATTAATAAACTTGAGGATCTGAAAAGCACCAATTGAAAACATAGAGCTTAGAAGAACTTTTTGTTAAGCGAGTTGGTGCATATTGCCAGAACTTATAACATGTAAATATGTGCCCAGCTTCTTGCAGAGGAACAGCGTGATTGATCTGCGGCAACACGGTTTCCGTAAGACCTTCACGGCAGTCATCCAGCTACTTGAAAAGGTTTATAAATTTTCACGAGCCACCAAAGGGAGATTGATGTTTATTTTACCCTTGTAAGCAATGAAAGCAAAGTTTACACAAGAAGAAAAGAGAGATAAGGAGGCTGTCCACGAAGCTATGTTAACAATAACATACAGTGCTGTAAAACCGTTGGCATATAGAGACAAAGACCAACCCAATACCTCGTCGTACTTTTACATTGAGGATCGTAAAGCGGAGCGCCTAGTGTCATCTTATGAAAAAAAAAGTGCAGACAGAGGCTAAAGTACGTCGGGAGGTTCACCGACATGCAGCCAACATTGATTATTATTATTATTATTATTATTATTATTATTATTATTATTATTATTATTATTATTATTATTATTATTATTATTATTATTATTATTATTATTATTAACAGGCATGCGATAATTTTAGCTCCCGTTGTCCGCTTCCTTGAGCCAAAAGCAACAGCCATTATCTGGGTACTAAAACGAGAACATCCTGGCAAGTTGACAAGAAAATTTATTCACCCGTAGGCACGCATACAACTGTGGTATGAAGGCAAAGTAATGTTTCGACAAAAAAACGAGATCATCCGGGCAACGAATCAAAACTTGAGAACAAACTGTATGTGGCCCTCCAACCCTCTGTATTGGAAAGCATTACATAAGCTAGTTACTGCCAAAACAAACAAAAAAATATTGATTCCGAGTTCTTGGTAATGTTTGTTCACAATATCACCCAAACTATAACATCTAGTATGCTGTAGTTTTATTTGTCATTTCCAATAGCGTCGTTAGAAAGCAGACACAGGGCACCATACACTTATTGTCATCCTTTGGTGCTGAGACAGGGTTCCCTGTGTTCTTTCGGACGCCAGCGGTCCTTGAGTTCCACGTTGAGGGTTTTGAGTCGCCTCGAGAGATGGCGCCACGCGGCGTGGCACCTCCTCCAGGCGCTTTCCTTCGCCTAGGTGGGCAGTGTGCTCTGTCATTGTGGCATCTTTCACTGCCTGTCGTGCGGCTTTCAGCCGGTTTTCTTCTTCTAGCTGGACAGCATCTATATGGACCACGGCACAGTGTGACGTGGTGCGGTGTCGTCCGGCGTGGTGTGGTGGGGTGTGCCACTCCGAATATGCGCTACACCCATTTTAAGATTGTGGCTAGTAGCATATCCAACCAATTTGCTTCGCCGGTTGCCATTTCAGCTTCCCATCTACTGTAGATTACGGGAGAGCCAGCCATTTGTTTGTCTGTATTTCTAAGAATAATCACAGAGAAGAGGTAGACAGCTACGTGGCAACTGCCACTAGGAGAGACACTACGCCTGCGCGCTCTAGAAGAGAAAATGTACATAGATAGAGAATAGTGTATGAAAAACAGGAGAGATATTAGAAGGGAGAGAAAATTACGTAAATTGAGAGGGATGATAAACAACATAAGAATAAAACATGCATTTGCGTCACACACCATCGTTAAGGGACCAGTATAGAGCCCATGATTCACGGAGCCAACGTAGATTTGATGGCAATTGGTTTAAAAGAGAAGAGAGGACTACGTAGCGTAACTCTGGATTAAGCGAATTAGAACCTTACACTAAGTACACTGGTACCCAGATGGAGTAGGCAGAGAGGAATTCTGTAAAAGAATGCCATCTATAAGCCGCTGTGATTGACACGGTACGTCCGCAAATGCTCCAAAAATGTTTTCATCGATTCTCACTCACTCACTCACTCACTCACTCACTCACTCACTCACTCACTCACTCACTCACTCACTCACTCACTCACTCACTCACTCACTCACTCACTCACTCACTCACTCACTCACTCACTCACTCACTCACTCACTCACTCACTCACTCACTCACTCACTCACTCACTCACTCACTCTCATGATGGAATGTTCTGGCTGATGCAAGGAAGAACGCGCGAGCACAACTTTCTGATTCTACTTCTATTCTTGATGACACGATGATAATCCTCACTAGCGCAAAGGACAACTCTTGGACAACAATCTACCACGTCAGGCAGAGGGTAACGGAAAACTTTCAAACGCTATATTTGGGAAAATGCCTCATGCGAATTGAGCTGCTGAAAGCATCTGGCTCCAGGTATCGGAACGGGCTGGAATATTACTCTCTCCTTAAACAATTCATGAGAGATAGTTACCGGGGACGTAGCTCTTGTGTACAAGGCCTGATCGAGCAGTAAAGGTAGAATCACTTTTTCTCACGGTTCGTCTGAGAAAAGAAGCCCCGCAATTTCAGGAGGCACTTCAATAACGCTAGAAGCTACTGAGGAGGCTTGAGAAGCACTTCAAACGGAGAAGCCCGCTACGTCGAAGCTGCATGCTTCAAGGCTAGGATCCTTTCAAAGTAGGTCGAGACTAAGTGGGCCTTTAACGCGGTGATGAGGGACGTGTGATGTGAACGACGTGTATTAATATCCTCGGCGTATCTCAAGCATCCGGCCGCATGCTTTAACGATGTACTAAATAAAGAATACGAGCTTTTGCAAGGCAAACACATGTGCTTCCTTCGGCAACAGAGCATCGCCTTGGAAGGAGAAAAAAAATTGATTTGGCCGAGATTGAAGGCATGCGGTCGCTGCGGTCAAACAAACCCCACGAGTGGCGGAAAAATTTTGTTCTTAGTTCATAAATTTAAAGCAATATTTTAAAGAGGTTTCTTGCATTCTTCCTAGTTATTTTGATGATGCTGCTGCTGATGATGATGTTTATTATTATTTTTGTGATGATGACTTTATCCCTGCCTGTTTTGAGCATGCAATTTCTTCGTTTTTTGTGCCGTTGCCGTATTTTGTCCTGACAGTGGTGTTTTTTGATTCAGGTGGTGAGTGTCTAAGGTAGTCAATACAATTGCGCCACCAGGGCGCTGGTGAGAGGTCGCAAAACATGACAGCTCTGCCCACTTATCTTTATTATTTGATGCATTTTAATCGAAAATGAAATTGCGCTACGCTCTGATGTACACAAGGAGTGAACTAATCATTTTAGGTCTAAATCACTACAGTTGGGTAGTGGATCAGGTATTGTTCGCGAAAAGTTAAATCTGAAAGCTAATGAGCACTCTATATAGCATAACAAATGTGGTGTCGACAATCCCACTGCCCATGTAAGAAATTTCCCATAAAGAACGCATTACGTGGCGTCATGGCCCACTTCTACCTTTTGATGGGTGCCTATAACATGATCAAGAGCTGTCTGTGAATCCTGGTAAACTATAAAGCAGTGCGTGAAAAGGCATGCTTTACGTCTTTTCATTCTCGTTATTGAGCATGCTTTGTGCGAGCATCCTCTTTGATGGATTCCCAGTGCCACAAGGGTTCTCGTAAAACAGGTGCTTCTTGGAAAACTTCAAAGGCTATGCATTTCTCACAGTGGTGTGATATGGTTCACCGAGGAAAATTTATTTTTAAAAAATGTGGGTACGGGCAAATTGTGATGTGTGGCCTCACCAAAATCAGAAAAGCGCCGAGCTGAAGTGAAAAGATGTTTTCGTGTATATTCAGTGAATGAATATGTCTTTATTCCAATGCAAGAATGAAATTGGATCACATATTCTGGTCAACACATGTTAGAGTGTGGCTTTAAAGAAAGACGAAATAGATAACTAAACCTAGCGAAAAGTAGAGAGGGAGCAAGGAATCGGCATAACCACTGCGCCTCGTTCATTTTTTGTGTTATGCAAATAAACAAAAAGAATGTTCTAGATATCTTCAAAAACGTAGGGCCCAACAAGAAAGTTCAATTGTAGTTACATTTCACCGCTATACTTTCTACTGTCGAACAAAGAGTTCAATCTGGCGTACTGAAGCAATTTTCTCATTTTCAGCATCACGGAACAAGCTCTTCTTCGGCCCGCAGCCGCGACCTCGTGTTCCAATGTTCGCCTCGGTTGCCGAAGAACGTGGGTTCAAAACCACGCTGCCGCCGGTTACCCAACGGTAATAAAAACGGGTACAAGCGTGACTCCGGTCCGACACTCAGCTTCATTCTGGGTAGAATCATGCTGGGAAAGGAAACCGCGCCATGCAAATCACGTCGAATCCTGTGGACACAACGAAACTCCGAAAACGGAGGTCTCGGTTGCTTCCATAGCGGCAATTTTCCATGTGGCGTTCCAAAGCATCTATTAGGTAGGGGACGCTCTCGAGTTGGCGAGAAACACCCCCCTCCAAGCGTTCAGTTCCCGTAATGGCTGAGCACGAGGCCGGCAGCGCGCCTGTACCTATTCGACCGAAAGGTATACCGTGCCACAGCTCCCCTCGGCAGCCCACAGAAGCGACGGCGGATGCTATGCACCAAAACGATCTGTGGTTCTACAAGGGACGCCCAAATACCACGTCTAGAAATCTCCATGGAACCACCTTTCGAGGTATTAACCCCCACAAGTATACCGGAACATCGGGCTGGGGCACATCTACCCCATTACAAAAATGGGTGGGCTTCCGGCGGCACCGGGATGTCTTGATTTGCGGGTGGCAAATGAGGCGAATGCTCTACTACTAGGCTACCGCTGCGGTCAAGTCTACCTTTTGGCCGATTAATCATGTATTTAGCCGTTGGCCACCAATCCACTGTGTATGAGGAGCACTCCACCAAGGTGGTGGATGGAGTTCTTGCGTATAGGAGACGGGGATGAGAATCCCTGGATGTGAACAGGGTGCATGGTTGTTAGAAAATGAACCTAGCAATGTTCAACTCGTGACTCTTAAGTTGACAGGACAAGTGTCATACACACCGTGGTTTCCCAGAGGAAACCACGGTGCCGAGTTCGAGGTCCCGTTTCGGACTCCGGTCCTGGCAACCATATTTAGATGGGGCCGAAATACAAAAAAAAGAACCTTGTACCTAGGTTCGTGTGCACTGTAAAGAACCCCGTATGGTCATAATTACTCCGAAGTCTCCCATTACGGCTTGCGTCTTAATCATATCGTGGTTTTTGGCGGTGGCGGCGGCGGCGCAGCTGCAGAAGCAGAAGAACAAAATAAATGTTCGAGAACGTCCAAATAATTTAGCCGAGCAGTGTAATGAGTCGGGCAGTAAAATATTCAGCAAGACCAGCTTAGGGAAGAAGATTACAGCGATGCGCGCAGGCCATCCTCTCCGACGTTTTCTATCACTATACGCGAATTCACTATTCATGAAAAACAGGATGACTCGTGCATATATACTCAAGAGCACTGAGCTAGATACTTTAGCTAGCTATGTTTACGACAAGCAGGCCTATGTCGTCGTTCGAGTGACCATGACCTACAACAGCCACCGAAATGACTATTTCATATTTTATGAAAGCCAGCTCTCTTACGAGCAGCCACGAGGCTCGGGAACCGCCAAAAAGCCGGACGTAAAAAAAGTGACTTGTGCTGACACTTTCGGAAAGAGAATAACGCGAATCGTTAAACCGGCGTAGAACGACATGCGTGCAATCTGCTCGATCCTCGGGAGAGGCACCCCCATCGAGTCCTTGGATATTTGAGCCTCGACAAAGATTCTATAAAAGTCGCTGAGAGAACTAATAACATGACCCAAGGTTTACATCCGCATGTTTCAGGAGATGCAAAAAGAAGAAATGCCATGTTGCTCATAATGCCAAACACTGAGGCCGTGGCTGGCGCACTTTTATACTGAGCATGTTTTTATTATTGTTTTGTCTGGTATATATTCGAATGAATATTCAAAGACGTGCGCGAGCAAGCTTCTTACGAGAAAAAGAAAAAAAATTCTAAATGTCCACTCTAGTCCACCTCGTCTTCCTCTTTCAAGGTCGGCGCTCCCCTCTGGCAAACAGGGCGAAAGACCTGGCTCTAACTTAATTCTCTCTCCTGTTTTGCCTTTCGCTTGTTACCGTTGCCTGCGTTTCATATTTTTCACCGCTTGCAAAGGACTGAACAACGAACGCTTCATGGTTTACGCGCGAACGGATACTTTCTCTCCCCCTTCTCGCCTTTCAGACTGCGTGTCCCGCTTCCCCAGCGTAAGGTGACCATCCGGCCTCGACCTGGTTACCCTCCCTGCCTTTCTCTTATCACTTCCCTAGCTCCCTCTCTCTTTTACGTTGTTGCTGTTACAGATCAGCTGTTGAGCGGGGCCTCAGTAAGTCATTTCTCTCGAGGTGCGTTATTATTTTCCGTTGTGGTGTAAGCGAAGCGCCAATATTAGAAAGAGTAGGCCTTCCATAATGTCATGCGGTATTTGTTGAAGTAAACATTGGCAGATGTGCCCGGAACGATTTCCAGTAGAGGAGAAGATGAAGAAACTCCATTGGGGAGCGACGCGGCTATTTCATGTTCTTTCGTATTCCACGTTTCTCATTTTACCACTCGCTTCATTTAAGTTCTTTCGCTTCAGTGTTGGTGAGCCTCACATTTCGAAACCACATTATGCATTTAAGAAAGCAAACAACGTTCGGTACACGAGCCTAAACTAAAAACTCCCTCATATATTTCTGCCGGAACACTCTTATCATTGCACTTCGCCTTTGTTCACAGTCATAGTAATAGTCATATTAATAATAGCATTATTGCTCGGGGAGGCGCTGGCAATTGTCGCTGGTCTCCAACGCAACACACTTGAAACCAAGCTGTTCACATCATCGCTAGTAGTTCGCACGCTTCTGATATTATTTCCCAACCAGGCAATATTAGTATATACTGTTTGTTAAGAATCATTTCTGCTACAACTTATGCCTAATTTCCTACAAGGTGCTCACGAATCAACTTTAATCTTTATACACTGATAGAAATTTACTAATTAGTAACAACGCTCCCCGATTCGCTGCCAATAACGTTTTGCTCCCTATGGTGAGCGCTGGTCACGAGAAAATGACTTCAGCGTCTCAGGCAATTAAATTGTGTAATATAGTTTCGAAGGCGCCATAAAATCCTTGTCCAAGTTTCTTACATTGTTTCCGCCTCATAAGTATTTTATTTCGCATTAAAAGTAACGTGTTTTATGTTGCCACTTGTTTTTACTGCTTTTCTTCCTTACTTTCCCATTCATAGGCCTGCATTCTTTCCGTATTATTTGTAAAATATAAGGTTGTATTGTTTATGTCAGTGTCTTCGAGTTTCTTATGCCACATGAATTACTTGTTACTTGAATTACTTGCTACTTGTTCAGTTTTTTTTTGTTGTCATTACTGTTAAGTGTCCTACAGTCACCTCCGACATTGGGACGCTGTTCTTTTCTTTAAATTATTTAGATCGCGCGCGTTTTACCATACGGCGTATAATTATTGAATAAATGTGTGCGCAGTCCTTTTTTGTGAAAAAGCTGCGTAATTCTTTTGTGTAATGTATCGCCCATGATTAATCGTTCGTATAATGACGGTCTATGCGTATCCCGGTGCCTCTACGCACTTTTTTCTTCGTGTACTTCGCCCCTGGACACAGCGGCAGCAGAAAACGAGCGTCGGCTGCAGACGACTGGGCAGCATATATTTCGGGCGCTTCAGAGGCTCTGCACGTGCTGGGCACGTGCAAAGCCTTGGTTACGGTTACGCCTTGGTTACGGAAGGGGCGAGGGCCACTCCTGCCCGAAGCCTACGGAAAGCTTCCTCCGTTCGAGTTAGATTACGAGGAACACAAGAGGGTGGGAGATGGGATAGGAGCACTTGTGAACACTCCTCTGTATGCCTAGCTGTATGTTTGCCTTGCCTATATAAATAAAACAGGTCATTTGCTTGTATTTTATCTCAGGAAGGAAGAGCGAGGATTTATTTACAGGAAAGGCCGGTGACGTGGTCTGAGGTACAGTGCTCTCTACCATGCCACTCCTCAATGGGGAAGAGGGAAACGGAGCAGTAGTAGGCGATGAATGATGGTGATGCGAAGAGAAATAGTAGATGCGTGTGCTTATCGGACTTCGGTTACATTAAAGCCGCTCTTCCAGCCTCGTAGCATACCGGAACTCCAACAACGTTTCTTTATTTTTTCGTGGTCTGCTTCACAGTTGTAGAGTCCCGTCGTATCCCAAGCGTCGCACCATCCGACTGTGGCCGCCTGCCGGCATTGGCTACATCGCGGACCATCCAGTAAAAGAGCAGTAGTGCAGACAGAGACATTTCAGTAATATAATAAGCACCAACTCACGAAATTGCCAAGGAGCAGGCATAGCGCAAATATAATAGAAGCAGAACCAGCGCGTGTTAAGACTGCGTTTCTTCTTTTTTTTTTTAGGCCTGTATTATTTAGCGCTGCCGAATTCTTATTCCTGTATAGAAACCCTTATCTGCATATGGGCGAGGCGGAGAGCGCGAGGAAGCCGTTATAGCGTATATCTGATATAGTCTGAATCATTGGGTTCAGAAAAGAGAAAATGTAGAAAACTTTTGTAAGCGCTGGCTGCAGAGAAGGGAAGACACCAGCAATGAATCAGCATATTGAGTGGTTATGGGCTCGACAGATCGATAACGAAAGAACGTTCGTAAAATCGCCAGCGAATGTTGGTTACGCAATATACAAAGAAAGGAGAGAAAAAAAATGTCTATCGCCCTTTATTGTTGTCGTAAAAGAAATGCATTCAGTTTCGTTCACAACGCGTCAGTGCGTACGATTATCTTGCGCATCAGTTCACACCGGACGGCCGCGATTCAGTGCATGCGCGCTTTCGAGGATAGGGCGCCTCGACGCCGAGCCCGGCTTTCACGGTGGAGACGTAGCTCCCGCCGATGCCATATTGGTTCGCAACTCCGCCGAACCTCCGTTGAGCGTGTACGAAGGCCGCCGTCATTTCGGCGAAATCGTCCGCATTTGACCGCGGAAAGTGAATCATGAGTCATAGTTTGGTAATGCAAGGTTTACGGTTCGTAATATATTCGCAAGAAAGCGCCAAACACAAAATTAGGCATTTAGGAGGAACGTTTATTCAGGGTCTATCTACACGTGAAACGTAAAACCGCTTTTCTCGGCGACCAGTGCGCCAATTTGAAAGAGGACTGTTGCATGTGAAGGCATACTCTGCGAACTATGTGAAATGCGCGTGCACATACGCACACACAATCATAAACACGCGCAAGCACAAACCCACACACACGCACACACACACGCAAAGCTAACCTAAAACAAGGTGAAGAAAGGCGTCCCACAAGCAGCAACTGCAGTATACGCGACTGCGAGGCAGAGAACCAATATAGTGCCGGCGCTTTCGAAAGGCTGCGCCGACCGGCTCAATGGGTGTCTCCGCCACGAACGGCAAGCGCTGCTGTCGAGGCACCCTATTCGAGGGGGTGCACGGTATACGGAACCGTGCTACCTCAGTAATCGAGACGTGGGGTCGATGGGTAACGCGCGCGCTCTTTCGCAAGAGTCGTCAGCTCTTCGCTCAAGGGTGCGATCGAGACGGCATCCGGCCAGTTGTAAACGTCGACCCGTGTTATGCAACACGTGATACGCTAGGCTCGTTACCTTGCCCGTTACCTGGCCAGCGCCCATCGCGAGTGGACCCCGACAGTGCGTCCAGGTAATGAAGGAGTTACGTAAAGAGTGCAAGGCTCAGCAGGTGATCGGGCCCCTGGATGCATTAGTTATATTGCGTAACGACGAAACCATGTTCGCACTGGCAGCAGATTACACGTCACGGTGCGCTCTGCTTAACAGGGTAAGCTGTTGGAATGCGCATGAGATTTGCTACTACCTGTCTGGGTTGATGAAACGGATTTTCTACTCTATGGCAACATAACTTTGTCGTTTTCTCATTGCACGCGTTTACTGAATGAGCTAGTCCTGGCTTAAAGAGCATTCGGCTATCGGGGCGTAAAGAGCAAGCGACCATTGTGGAAGAGCAACAACACATATACAAGGAGCGCGGAATTCGCGATTACATCGTTCAGCACTTTAGGTCCGCACTTTTGTCTGCCGGGGCGGAATTATCGACACCTTTCCATGCGAGCTTCGATACGATGACATTTCGTGTATTCCCAGATTCCATGCTCTTTATTAAACTTTTCGAGGTCGACGGCACTTACGCATTCAAAACGACACGCAAGAGGCAACCAGACACAAAGCCTTCAGCGCATTCGCTGAAAACACACCTGGGACGCAATACAGAAACGGGGAGAAAAATGATAGGGAAGCTTGGGAGGCAAATCAGAACTGCGTTCGGTTCGTTGCGCTACTCCGATAAAGGAGCAACTGAACACAAGTTATATATATATATATATATATCTATATATAACGCTTAGACATAGATAGGAGAATTCCGCCTCGTGAGGTCCCCCTGTAATTGCCAGCATAAGCGGGATCATGAGCCTCACCTTATGTTATTGGAGACAGCACCTCTAATGAACAGGCGGAGTTTCAGAGACACTTTCGTGTGCACTTCAGTGAACGTGAAAATCGTATCCGCCTGCTTTATTCCTGTTGCGGAGAAGTGCAAGCAGTCATTGACTCTCGCTGTTCGTTCTTTCTCTATATGGAAACCATCACTTGACAGCACTTTCCAGCTCAGTTCTCAGACGAAAACCTCATCAGCGAATGCCTGAGGCATCCGAGGCTATCTTTGTCCTGCAGCCCAGATGGCAACCCAGCCACCATTATCAAAGCCTACGGCAGTATCCTTGTACCTGTGCTGACATCAATCTGCAATAACTTTGTGAATAATTCCGCTTTCCCGCATGCTTGGGAAACCACTGGCGTATTTCCTGTCTCTAAATTCAGTGCCACAACGGATGTCGCAAACTATCGGCCAATTGATCTTCTCTATGCAATTTCCAAGCTTTTCAAATTATCTATTCAACAAGCATTGTTGCTCAATGTAAAAAAAAAAACGGTTCTCGTTGCAAATCAGCATCGATTTCTTTCTAATCGACCACCAGCCTTGTCAGCTTTATGATGCAGGTTTCCACAACCTTCACGCTGAGTGGGCAAGTTCATGCTGTGTACTGCGACCCCAGCAAGGCCTTCGACTAAGTCCATCATCCTCTACTGCTCGAGAGGCTTGCACACTATGATGTTGAAGCTACCGCCGTAGCCCTACTACGCAGCTATCTCACAGATAGGTACGGCTTCGCGAGCCTCAATTATCGGTCATCTTTTGTCTACACGGTAGCCCAAGGTTCCGCATTAGGTCTCCTTCTCTTCCAAATTTTCATCAATTACATTTTCTCAGCAACCCAGAGAAGTATTCAGTTTATTGCAACTGCAATTATATGGACACTCCAAGGGCATTTCTGTCTTCGGCGCTGGCCTCAGCGTCGCCGTCGCCGTTAGGTACCCTATAGAGTCCAAGGACCATGACACGGTCGCCGCGAGCCTTCGCTGTATGGGGGGGGGGCGTGCGAGTAAAGTTTCTTAACCTTTGTAAAGTAGTGCCATGCTTTGAAGAATTCCGCCTCCTCCTCGCGCGCTCTTGCCGAGGCCGCGTCGCTGTTGGTCTAATAGCATCACGTGGGCCCTCGCCCCGTGCATCAGCGCCACATTTGCACGAGAATCGTCTACGGAGTGGCGAGGAGCGCATGTTGGCGCCGTTGTTACGCTTGTGCAGTGTAGGCGGCGTCACGGTCATGGAGGGAGCGTGAAAGAGAAGAGAAACCAGGAGGAGTTAAGTGGAGGAGGAGAGTGTCGCTACTTCACGAAGTTTAAAGGGACACTAAAGTGAAAAATGATCTCTTCTGCATCAGTAAATTACCGTTCTACAACACCAAAAACCCCACTCTTACAACGATAAGACGTTTGGTAAGCCAGAAAAAGCGCAAGAACGAAATACGGGTGGCGACGCCTACTTAGGTTCCCGCACCAGGGCGCTGTGACGTCTTGGATTTTGATGGCATCTTCCATGGCCTACTAATTATATATAGCGGTACAGATTGACTACATTGTGTTCTAAAGGAACCAAATAATAAACATGGCAAGTTTCCGGAACCTTTATTCAGCCAATGCGGCCCAAATGCGAAAACATACTTTGGAATCCCTGACATCACGCCGACGTACCGGCGCTGAGGTTTCGGCGCGAAATTCATATACTGATACTTGGACCTTCATTTTCTCATCTAATAATCAAACAATTTTTTTTTAAATGACTGCCTGCAGGGTTCTCAAACAATGCTTCATTAGTCTAAACTGATTTAGTGTTTCGCTTTAGTGTCCCTTTAAGGGGTTCTAGGTGCGAGGGGGCTCAATCTCGTCGGCTCGAAAGGGACGGAAGTGGAGAGGAAGCGCGCCGTCTTGCGCGGCGCGTGAGGCACCCAGCGTTGCGAGGCGCCTAGGGGTTGAGGGAAGGGAGGTATGAGGGGTAGAGTTCTACTCCGGTTGCAGCTGAGCATGTGGCGGCGGCTACGTGCGGTTACGCGGCCGTATCTCGAGAGCGATCTGCGTTGAGATGAGTCTAGTTGAGTCGGCGGTTAACAGTCTCGGAAGAGAACAGCAATTTACAATAGGCAGCGAGGCACTGGAAGTAGTAAGGGAATACATCTACTTAGGGCAGGTAGTGACGGCAGATCCGGATCATGAGACTGAAATAACCAGAAGAATAAGAATGGGTTGGGGTGCGTTTGGCAGGCATTCTCAGATCATGAACAGCAGGTTGCCATTATCCCTCAAGAGGAAAGTGTATAATAGCTGCGTCTTACCAGTACTCACCTATGGGGCAGAAACCTGGAGGCTTACGAAAAGGGTTCTACTCAAATTGAGGACGACGCAACGAGCTATGGAAAGAAGAATGATAGGTGTAACGTTAAGGGATAAGAAAAGAGCAGATTGGGTGAGGGAACAAACGCGAGTTAACGACATCTTAGTTGAAATCAAGAAAAAGAAATGTGCATGGGCAGGACATGTAATGAGGAGGGAGGATAACCGATGGTCGTTAAGGGTTACGGACTGGATCCCAAGGGAAGGGAAGCGTAGCAGGGGGCGGATGAAAGTTAGGTGGGCGGATGAGATTAAGAAGTTTGCAGGGATGGCATGGCCACAATTAGTACATGACCGGGGTTGTTGAAGAAGTATGGGAGAGGCCTTTGCCCTGCAGTGGGCGTAACCAGGCTGATGATGATGATGATGATGATGAGTCGGCGGCTCGTAGGTTTGTGCGTGCTGTGTGTCCTGGGCGCTCGCTTTGCGTTGAAGCGATAGGCGGCACGAAGATCACTTCGCTCGCTGCTGCTGCCGCGTTTCTTCGCGCCAGCATTTTGACAGCGAGTGTCCGCGGTCATCGAGTGTGATGTGTTCGCGTTTGCTGTGTGCGCTGACGCCATGCTTGTTAATTCAGTTAGCAAGTGAACGTTTGCAAGATGATGCGGCCGATGGCCGATAAAAGTACTTTCCTGTGGCTGTTTGTTAATTCGCTATGACAAATGAGTCGAGTTTTGAAACCACGACTTCTTATATTTACGTATAATGGGACATCGCACTAGCGCGTAAAAAAGGACACGGACAGGAACATGATAAAATATACACCGAACGCTAGTGTGTCTTTTTTTCATGTTCCTGTCCGTGTCCTTTTTTACGCGCTAGTGTGATGTCCCCTTATACGAATAACCGCCAACTAGCCCAGCTTTCTGCCTTAAATTTTATATTTACTCTGAGGAATATTTCAGGAGATACGCAGCATAGAGGACTGCCGCGCTCTGGAGACCGACCTATCGTCATTCTCTGAATGGTCCAAATTAAACGGCCTCACTCTAAATGGAGCGAAAACCAGAATTATGTCTCTCGGCTATGCCACAGCATCGTCTTCCCTTATTGTGCTGATTATGTAGTGCTGATGAGAGTTGCTGAAATAAGTTCTTGTGGCGTTTTCTGTTGATTCGTTTGATTTGTTTTTATCCTATAACATTTAGTAGTAGTTGTCTTATATGTACACTTTCTATGCTTTTGTGTTTCTGTGCACCAGCTTCCAGACCTTAGTGTCGTTCGTGGGAACATTAAATTAATTATTCACCAATGGATTATTGTTATTATTATTATTATTATTATTATTAGTAGTAGTAGTAGTAGTAGTAGTAGTAGTAGTAGTAGTAGTAGTAGCAGTAGTAGTCGTAGTAGTAGTAGTAGTAGTAGTAGTAGTAGTAGTAGTAGTAGTAGTAGTAGTAGTAGTAGTAGTAGTAGTAGTAGTAGTAGTATATTTGTACACGTCGAGATGATCTGAGAGGGGACAGAAAAGGCTAGCTGGAAAATAGAAAAAAAAGAAACTAAAAAGATATTCAGCCGAATGCATGTAATAAAATAAGGGGGAGTAAACATAGCGAGTGAAGGAGAGAAGAGAGAATAAAAGGAAAAAGAAGAAGGATGGAGAGCCACACAAGAATAAGACATGCCTCAGCGTACGCACTTAGCGGGCGACACTTAACGTATGGCAAATGGTCCATAAATTAGCAGAAAATTATTGCAAAATATTTTTCTCTCTCTGGTGGAGTCGCAAAAATGCACACGAAAGCAAAAGAAAAGTGCGCATTAATACAAGAAACAGAAATACTCTACTAACTCCTATTGGTGAACTCTACCTGCATATTCATGTGGGCTCTCATTCCCAACAAAGTTCTTACGCTAGAATTGTTTGAAAGATCAGATGCCAGCTAATCGCGACGTCGTAGATATTGAATTAGGTTGTCATTGAAATATTTTTTGATAATTAATATTGTTAACGGAGGCAGGCCGGTTAATAGGAAACAGCACTTGCGAACAAAAGCTTCGTGAATTCGGCCTCTACTCCGTGATAGAATGGACTCGTCCCTGGACACGAATCCCCATGGCATTGAGGACCGCTCGTTGTCAGTGATTCGAAACTCGTTTGTTATCTTCCGGCGCTTATAGGAAGCAATTTTGGAAAGGCGACTCACGCCCGTTTAGTGTTTGCAAGAGCGATAGCTTTACCGGTACATGCGGCTTGAGCCAGGGTAAAAGGTGTGACGTTCGCCAGTTACGATGTTCCTTCTTCCAGCCCCACCAGCGGCTTATACGGACATAGAACGAGTGGGAATTATCACTAATCGTACCTTGTCCACGTGTATACCTTGCACAATATTGCACACTTTCTTATTTCTTTTCCTTTTTGTTTCCGTGCCCCTTCATTCGTTTTCACGTAACGGAACATGGGCTGCCAGAGAAAAAGAACTCATTACGTGATCGAACAAGAGAGTACTAGACAAGACCATGACACAAATAGGGGAGAAGACTAAAGCATCACTATGCAAACATACCCTCTTGAACCTGCCCGTATTGTGGCTAGTTATTCCTCAACCTCCTGGTCAAAAACGGCTTGGCGGTTCGTCTGAGAACCAGTCCGCTTGAACTTATGGTGCATTACAGTATGTCAAAGGTAATTATTTCCGAAAATGAGTACAAACCTGTTAGAGAAGCGAGTTAGTCGTGCTACAGGGTGCTGGGGACACTAAAACAAGTATACACAGAAAAAATACAGCAAAAGAAGAAGTCGTATATTGTTTAGATAGCGCATATATGGTGCACCAATGCTGTCAAGCCGTTTCTCCATTCGCTGACGCTTAGCCATCTCATTCAAAAAAGAGAATGGGGCGGTTAAGGCGTTTGCTGCGCTACTCTTGGCTTCATAATTCCTATATTTTACTTCGCTGTTTCCAGGCAATACGTTTCGTCGCAACGTTGTCTCCAGGAAAGGCCTCGTTTATAGATAGCAGCGACATGTATCGTGATTGAAGGCTTTACATAAGGCAGTGAACGCTAAAGCAGCTACAAACGCGTCGGCAGTTATTGCGAGTTGGCCTTAAACGACGCTCTAAGTAAGGTCAGTAAGCTCGCGCGAACTGCACGGGCATGCTGAAACTTCCATCAGCGCTGACTCAGCGTGCTTCGGAGCTAACGAGGTCGTTAAACGAAAGGTGAGCACGTTCTCCTCCCGTCATTAAAGCGTCGTAAAAAACGCCATCCTGTGGGGCTCCGTAATAATTTGGCCATATAGGGCAGCCCGTTCAACTGAAACCCGAGCACAAACATTGAAGATGATTACTCGGGCGTGGCCCGCTTGTACAACGACAGGAAATTACGTAGAAACGAGGAACAGCTGCCGTGCGCCCTAATTAGAACACCCGTAAACGTTAGAAATGCACAACAATTCCTTTTTTTTCCTCTCATTTGTTTATTGCAAGCGTGTTCACTTCCCTACCCCCCCCCCCACCCCTGTTTAATTTGAGTGCTGTAGTGTTTACGCAGCCAATGCACGAACATTAGTGGTGGCTCGGGGTAACTCACGTCGACGGCTTCAAACGCTGACCTAGAGGAACAAGACGAAGTTCAACTTTCAGGCCGCCTAATTCGCAACGCTCCCATACTCCCAACCTGCACGTAGAAAGCTTCCTATAACTGTATATCCTGGCTTTACGTAACGTGAAGCGAGGAAGCGTAGGTAGGTGGCCGAGTCCTGTGGCTGAGAACGAATATATATATATATATATATATATATATATAGTGGCACAAAGGAAACAAGGACGAGACGAGAACACAGGACTGGCGCTAACTTCCAACTGTGGTTTATTGAGACAATACGAACTTTATAGACATCAGGAGACGGGCCAATAAGGTATCACCTTCACAATAAAGCGTGCAGTAAACAAATAAGTCACCGAGGCCACCAAAAGAACCGCACCAACACCACGCTCCCTTGCGTGACCGTGCAAATCTGCGAGAGAGATGAACAAGCAAACAAGACAGCATAGAACGCAAGATTTCTCGCGAGATACTTAGACCCTAGCTGAGAATCGCTATGCACTGACGGCCAACTAAAGATTACAAATTGAAAACAGCTACAACTTAAAAAATTATATACGACACTACAAAAATTGCTTGGAAAAACCGGCAGGGATAAGTGACAGCATAACAAAGGAAAATGGCAACACCTACCCATAAAAAAAAACGGTGGTTCTACCTATTCAATAAAGCAAGAATAACAAAACTTAAATAACGATGCGCTACGTCAGCTAAACATAAGTGAATCAAACAGAAAACCACATCTATATATATATATATATATATATATATATATATATATATATATATATATATATATATATATATATATATATGAAAAAGAATAAGGGAAGCCGAGGGGCTTCATTTTGTTATTTTTGTCAATTTAGATCCAACAGACATGAAGCCAAGGAAAGCATACGCGAAATTAGCTGTGTTTACAACTCAGAAGCAAAAAATTATGAAAAAAATGGCGAAAATTTAAGTGGACAAAAGCGTCACATCCCACCGGTGGCATACGAACCCATAACATCCACATTACGCGAGCGTTGCACTAGCACTTGTCCTACGGCGACGGTTATCAGTACGGCCATCATATTGGGTGGCCACACTCTCCTATATACAGAGTAAGAACAGGATCGGCCTACTCTCGTGCGTAGATGTACAAAATCAGTGGTGCTGCTTCTCCATCAGTCCACTAAGTGCAATGAACTAAGTGACGGTTGGCTAGACTTTCTTAGTTAGTCGTACGTTATAACGCGCTAGTAGTGTCGAGAGCTCGCGTTCGCCAAGAATATTGTACTGATGAACGACAGCAAGTTGGGCAAGCCAAAATCCATTCAGTGTAAGACTGAATGCGCTTATAACAAAGGGCTTGCGCCCTTCGAAATCATTTGTAGAAAGGTTCTTCAGAAAGGTCACTTCGTTGTAAGTGCTGCGCATCGCACAGCTCACTGTGGAACCCCGGGACAGAATTATTTCTTCGTTATACACGTCATGTTGTTGTAGAGATGTTCGTCGTAGAGATGCGCGACTCTAAACTATGCGGGATAGTACGAGGACGGAAGCAACAATGTCATTGTGGCTCTTTGCTTGTAGCCTCGTTCTTTCGCGCATCGTAATCATAGAACCAATACTGAAGGCTGGGTTCGAATCCGACATGGATAGAGCCATTTGTGGACCTCCAGAGGAGACAATGCGAGTCTCCTTTTTAATCTAGCAGACAGGTTGTCCCAAGCATTAGTTGGGACAACCAAAGCATTGGATTGTCCCAAAATGCCCCCGTAAGGGGCATTTTTTCAACCGCAAACGTCTTGTAATTTTCTCATTTGGCAGTGACCTAGATTAACAGTCATTTTGTTTAGTTTTAGAGTCTATGATGAACGTCACTACCTACCTTCATTGAGCATCCATACCTTCACGCTCAAAGTTTCAAGTGAAAGATTCTATCATATCTGAGCAGCCGAGAGTGGCATTAAGACATCATCATCATCATCACCACCATCATCATCATCATCATCATCATCAGCCTAGTTACGCCCACTGCAGGGCAAAGGCCTCTCCCATACTTCTCCAACTACCCCGGTCATGCACTAATTGTGGCCTTGTTGTCCCTGCAAACGTCTTAATCTCATCCGCCCACCTAACTTTCTGCCGCCCCCTGCTACGCTTCCCTTCCCTTGGAATCCAGTCCGTAAACCTTAGTGACCATCGGTTATCTTCCCTCCTCATTACATGTCCGGCCCATGCCCATTTCTTTTTCTTGATTTCAACTAAGATGTCGTTTACCCGCGTTTGTTGGCACACCCAATCTGCTCTTTTCTTATCCCTTAAAGGGACCCTGAAACGATTTTGGCGATTTTCTACAAACGTACTGAGTCGTTAGAGTAGGTTCTTCTGATCATTAATTGATGCATCTAAGTGCTCTGCGTAAAGCGCGTAATTTATTATAAGGTTTTAAAAATACACATCGCTGCCGATCGCAGCGCACTACTCGGCGGAATTTTAAGCCGCCCCTACCCATATGATGCAAATAACCCATATTACGTCACATGGGCGAGCTATCTGATTGGCTGACCAGGGCACGTGGTCGATAATTTTTCCAACTTTATGGGGAACAAATGATGCTCGTAACAGTTGGAATGTTAGTTACTTTGTTTTTGTAAAAAGAAAATAACTTAAAGAGAATACACAAGAATAGTTTTTTAGTACACTTCAGCACTTCCGGCACACAGCAAGTGTCGTCTGCTTGTGTTACAACGTACTCCATTTTGACGAGAGCTCCGCGGTCAGAGTCGGTCTCAGTCTTTTCGCGAGCACTATGATTCGACTTTGTTGCCTTGTGGACTGCAAAGCTAGCGACCTGCAAACCGCGAGTCCAGTATTAGGGCAAACGCAAGCGCAAGGGTCTGGCCGCTTGACTGTGCCGGGATGAGCCACGAGATGAGCAGAAGGGCAAATGTGAACGGTCTGCACGGTGCAGCCACCTGGTGGCACAGAGCTCAACCATACACAGTAGCAGCAACGAAGTGTATTCTTTGCTGCTGGTGTGTATTTTTCGCAGGAGTGTAATCATCAACACGTTGATTTATAAATGTTTAAAATGCTTTACACTTGGTTAGAGCAATATTAGCGCTTTGTTTGACTGGTTAAGCGCTGCGCCAGCAAGTGTCTGGACCGTGCAGACCGATCAGGCCGCTCACGTACGTCTACGCTAAAGTTCCTTCATCAGCTTGAGTTTATGCCTCCAGTCATTTGCCGAAATGACCAGCTTGCCTGTTTTTAGCGGAGTATCGGACACGTTCGGCGCTACGACAGAATGCTCGCAACGCACGCTGATTCCATAGCTCTCGGTCGACGGCCAAGCGGCTAGCGGAGAGGTCTCGCGCGGGAGGGGGCGTGCTCCTATACAACCGGAAGTGAACGATGTGACGTTGCATCGTGACGCTGAACCAGTGAAGGCGGAGCTTAGCGCCGCTCGCTCGGCGAGCGAGTTGAGGAGGAAAAGCATAGCTAGGGAGGAGGGTAACTTCTAATCGCTTGCAGCTCCATTAATACGTAACGCTTCACTTAAATTGTGGTGCGAATGTTCTACTTAAGCTGTACCCTACGCGCCTACAAAATTTGTCTGAACCGTTTCAGGGGCCCTTTAATGTTACACCCATCATTCTTCTTTCCATAGCTCGTTGCGTCGTGCTCAATTTCAGCAGAACCCTTTTCGTAAGCCTCCAGGTTTCTGCCGCATATGTGAGTACTGGTAACACACAGCTGTTATACACTTTCCTTTTGAGGGATAGTGGCAACCTGCTGTTCATGATTTGAGAATGCCTGCCAAACGCACCCCAACCCATTCTTATTCTTCTGGTTATTTCAGTCTCATGATCCGGATCCGTGGTCACTACCTGCCCTAAGTAGATGTATTCCCTTACCACTTCCAGTGCTTCGCTACCTATCGTAAACTGCTGTTCTTTTCCGAGACTGTTAAACAATACTTTAGTTTTCTGCAGATTAATTTTCAGACCCACCCTTCTGCTTTGCCTCTCCAGGTCAGTGAGCATGCATTGCAATTGGTCTCCTGAGTTACTAAGCAAGGCAATATCATCAGCGAATCGCAAGTTGCTAAGGTATTCTCCATCAACTTTTATCCCCAATTCTTCCCACTCCAGGCCTCTGAATACCTCCTGTAAACATGCTGTGAATAGCATTGGAGAGATCGTATCTCCCTGTCTGACACCATTCTTTATTGGGATTTTGTTGCTTTCTTTGTGGAGGACTACGGTGGCTGTGGAGCCGCTATCTTCCAGTATTTTTACATATGGCTCATCTACACCCTGATTCCGTAATGCCTCCATGACTGCTGAGGTTTCGACTGAATCAAACGCTTTCTCGTAATCAATGAAAGCTATATATAAGGCTTGGTTATATTCTACACATTTCTCTATCGCTTGATTTATAGTGTGAATATGGTCTATTGTTGAGTAGCCTTTACGGAAAATCCTGCCTGGTCCTTTTGTTGACAGAAGTCTAAGGTGTTCCTGATTCTATTTGCGATGACCTTAGTAAATACTTTGTAGGCAACGGACAGTAAGCTGATCGGTCTATAATTTTTCAAGTCTTTGGCGTCGCCTTTCTTATGGATTAGGATTATGTTAGCGTTCTTCCAAGATTCCGGTACGCTCGAGGTTATGAGGCATTGCGTACACAGGGTGGCCAGTTTCTCTAGAACAATCTGACCACCATCCTTCAACAAATCTGCTGTTACCTGATCCTCCCCAGCTGCCTTCCCCCTTTGCATAGCTCCTAAGGCTTTCTTTACTTCTTCTGGCGTTACCTGTCTGTGGCTAGGCGTTGCCTTTACAAACGCCTATGCTTTCCTCATAGGAATG
The DNA here is from genome assembly GCF_038994185.2 of Dermacentor albipictus. Classification (NCBI taxonomy): domain Eukaryota; kingdom Metazoa; phylum Arthropoda; class Arachnida; order Ixodida; family Ixodidae; genus Dermacentor; species Dermacentor albipictus. The sequence continues at coordinate 87,593,178 of NC_091825.1, forward strand.
GCCAACAGCCCCACGTGCGACACATGTAACATCGACGAGACGCTCGCACACATTATCTGTGTCTGCCCGCGATACAGTGGTGAGAGACAAGTGATGTGCAGAGTACTGGACCAGTTGGACAATCGTCCACTTTCACAACTAAAAGGTTTAGGCCAATGCTCCGAAAGAACTTCCGCGTTGAAGGCCTTACTCGAGCTAGTAAGGTTCTTGCGGTCCACGGGGCTTCACGACAGACTCTATAAGAATGCCGCCCCCTACCGCTCTGTAGTGTAGGCAATTTGTTCGTGCTTGTCTCCCTTTCTTTCTATCTCCCCCTTCTACTCTGTTTCTCTTTTTATCCCTCTTAACCCTTCCCCCTGCGCAGGGTAGCCAACCGGAACTACCTCTGGTTAACCTCCCTGCCTTTCTCTGCATTATTTTCTCTCTCTTTCTCTCTCTGGCGTTACCTGTGGGATTTCGAATTCCTCTAGGCTATTCTCTCTTCCACTATCGTCGTGGGTGCCACTGGTACTGTATAAATCTGTATAGAACTCCTCAGCCACTTGAACTATCTCATCCATATTAGTAACGATATTGCCGGCTTTGTCTCTTAACGCACACATCTGATTCTTGCCTATTCCTAGTTTCTCCTTCACTGTTTTTAGGCTTCCTCCGTTCCTGAGAGCCTGTTCAATTCTATCCATATTATAGTTCCTGATGTCCGCTGTCTTACGCTTGTTGATTAACTTAGAAAGTTCTGCCAGTTCTATTCTAGCTGTAGGGTTAGAGGCTTTCATACATTGGCGTTTCTTGATCACATCTTTCGTCTCCTGCGATAACTTACTGGTTTCCTGTGTAACGGCGTTACCACCGACTTCTATTGCGCACTCCTTAATGATGCCCATGAGATCGTCGTTCATTGCTTCAACACTAAGGTCTTCTTCCTGAGTTAAAGCCGAATACCAGTTCTGTAGCTTGATCCGGAATTCCTCTAGTTTCCCTCTTACCGCTAAAGCACTGACTGGCTTCTTGTGTACCAGTTTCTTGCGTTCCCTCCTCAAGTCTAGGCTAATTCGAGTTCTTACCATCCTATGGTCACTGCAGCGTACCTTGCCGAGCACGTCTACATCTTGTATGATGCCAGGGTTCGCGCAGAGTATGAAGTCGATTTCATTTCTAGTCTCACCATTCGGGCTCCTCCACGTCCACTTTCGACTAACCCGCTTGCAGAAAAAGGTATTGATTATCCGCATATTATTCTGTTCTGCAAACTCTACTAATAACTCTCCTCTGCTATTCCTAGAGCCTATGCCATATTCCCCCACTGACTTGTCTCCAGCCTGCTTCTTGCCTACCCTGGCATTGAAGTCGCCCATCAGTACAGTGTATTTTGTTTTGACTTTACCCATCGCCGATTCCACGTCTTCATAAAAGCTTTCGACTTCCTGGTCATCATGACTGCATGTAGGGGCATAGACTTGTACCACCTTCAATTTGTACCTCTTAATATGTTTCACAACAAGACCTGCCACCCTCTCGTTAATGCTATAGAATTCCTGTATGTTGCGAGATATTTCCTTACTAATCAGGAATCCGACTCCTAGTTCTCGTCTCTCCGCTAAGCCCCGGTAGCACTGTACATGCCCGCTTTTTAGCACTGTATATGCTTCTTTCGTCCTCCTAACCTCACTGAGCCCTACTATATCCCAGTTACTACCTTCTAATTCCTCCAATAACGCTGCTAGACTCGCCTCACTAGATAACGTTCTAACGTTAAACGTTGCCAGGTTCAGATTCCAATGGCGGCCTGTCCGGAGCCAGGTATTCTTAGCACCCTCTGCAGCGTCACAGATCTGACCGCCGCCGTGGTCAGTTACTTCGCGGCTGCTGGGGACTGAGGGCCGGAGTTCGATTGTTGTATTCATATAGGAGGTTGTGGCCAAGTACTGCACCAGGGTGGCCAATCCTGCTCTGGTGAGAGAGTGCGTTACCGGTTCTGGTCACCGGGATCAGGCCGCACTCCAGGCCTGTTTGTGCAATTTTCTCAACACACGGTTTTTTTTTTGTATTTCCGGTGGAGAATTGCGCGGCACCGGGATTTGAATCACGGTCCTCTTGCACGGGAGACTGATACTCTAACGTCCCCGCAGGAGTTAAATTAAAAATTAAATTATGGGGTTTTACGTGACAATTAGCGCAAAAATGAACCACCAGCACGCCTAATGCATTCACGAGCTCCCGATTGCCAACACCAATACTCTAGACGCAATAAGGCGAGCACACCTCCTGAGAAGATGTATTTCATCACGATTCCGGTATCGAATGATACAGAAGGCATCCAGTAGGAACATGATGAAATCGAAGAACAAGAAAAGTGTCACAGAGAAAAGAAGAAAAAAAGAAGCACACGTAAGCTCACACGACCGCCGAGGGACAGAATAGAAGGTACGCACACAAAAGGACGCGCTTCAAAGGAGAGCTCCATTATGAAGAAAGGAATGTACGGGCGTTCGCGTCCCTGAGAGGGCTTGTAGCGGGAGCCTGGCAGAGGAAGCCGCCTATTGGGGACAGGCGAACACCCGCTGTGGGTCGCGTTAAGCTCACAAAAGTAGGAACGTCCACGCTCCACGTGCGCGAGATTGCCAAGCCGTCGGGGCTCTTGCGAAACGTTTCGTTTCATCTTTCTGCCCACCGAGCAAAATCCAAAAGCACCAGAAGCTCGCGTCTCCAAACGAGCGCGTCACAAAAGGAGCCGAGGCATGGAAGGATTAGTGTTCGTGTTTACCTGGGTCCTATTACAATTTTCCAGTACGTTGAGATTCGGCTGTTATGGTGCAACGCATGCGTGCTTCAATCAACTTTGGGCCTAACAAACTGAGCATTTTTTTTTACCCTTAGAGGTGCTCGTTCATCCCGAGACAAACACCCTTCCTTTTCAGGGGAAAGGATGAATGGTGTGTGGCAAGAAATAATAATTTTTAAAGCGAATAGCTTTCTTTGGCTCTTTCAGCCCTTTTCGGGGTTGACCATTGTCGATTGTCGGGATCCGCATGAAAAACTTTTTTTTCTGTCGCTCTGTCTCGCTTGTTCGTTCCTTCGTTCGGGCTATTCGCTTACACTGGCAATCATCTTCAATGGTTTCTGCACAAATATTATTTTCCGGCGACTTTCTGTGGCAAGCAGACATAACGACTAAAATGGCGTAAACACTAAACAACCGCCACGAAAATTTTATGAAATAAACTTTCACAGCCATAACTTTCCAATACTTGGGCTAATGATACCTGTGCAGTTGTGTTTGTGTTTCTCCAGTAAACACAAACTCAACATGATTCTCTTGTAACAAAAGTTTATTGTTGGCAAAAATACACACTAATTATGGAAGGCAGACAGCTGGGTTTACTGAACTGTCAACTTGGAATAACCTACCATCCAACATTGAAAGAACTGTATTCATTAACCCAGTTCAAAAAAGAACTACTTTGCTTTCTTATCAACATCTAATAATCCCCCTTCAACTTACCTGCGATTATCTCATTTGCATATTGTTTTCTGCTTCGACGTTATGTTTCTTGCGTTGATATTGTCTGAGATGACTACTCGAAACGTATTCTCTCTTTTTTTTTGCTGTTGAACTGCTGTTTTATTTCACTTGATTTTAATGTAATGACCTGACAGACGACCCACACACAATCCTGCGCTCTGAGACCTCCTCCTGTAATGTCATGAATATGTTTTTCATCTACGTGCATAATAAATAAATAAACTTGAAAACTGAAACCTAGGCCCCTATAACATAAAACTATTCCAATATGTTTCTATCCCAATATCCTGACGTCAAATTTGCGTAACCGCCGATGCAAGCATAGGGTGGTGACCTGCACTCTTGTCTGAACAGGCCAATCAAACGCTCTCCTAATTTATTGGAGATCACTTTTGTTTGCTTTAAAAATGAAAAACACTGCCGACAGTGAGCGTCTTGTCTCATCTAATTGGCTGACAAGAGGAGAGGAGCAAGCTTAAGTGGAGAGGGATTCAATGGGGACGAACCAGTGCAATGAAAATCGGTAACCGGATGAAGAGGATGATGCCGGCGTTCGCGATTGGCCCACCTTTCCTTTTTTTTATTGATATGATATAGGGAGATGATGGCGCACAGTTTAAGGCGCCGGCTAATCCTCATCTCTTGAGTGGCTCCGTCATACATCATACAGGGTTCAAGGTTACATATCAAATAGTCTTTTCACACAAGCATCAGGACTTATCATGCAACGTTTCCACAGCAAGACTATGACGTAAGGAATACATGGTACATACAATATACAATGTAAATGTCTTCACACTTATAGATGAAAGTCTCAAAAGTACAAAAGATATTGTCGCCTAATAACACATTGTCTAGTTACTTGGCTTGAGGTGGCTTGTCGAGAATCACGGCGGCATGCAACGGAAGGTTAAGAATACCGCTAAAACGGACCTTCAGCAAAGAAGAATTGGCAGAGCGAGGCCGTAAACGTGCCGAAAGCGCTCGATAACGTTATACGGCCACGCAAAAAGGTTTATTGTACGCAAATAAACCCATGCTCTCCGGCGCGTGTGAGTAGTACGGCAGGTGCGGCAGTGCGAGTAGCCAGTGCCTGAGCGATCGGCAGCAGCCATCTTTTATTCCTTTCGGAACGGGGCAGCCTGCGGCTATTTAGAAAAAAATTCTATTTCGTTCGGCCTCATAGTGCATCTTTAACGCGTACACGTCACTTTGACCAAGTGACTTTTCGCGGTCTTGTGGCGTCGCGTGAGAGGCAGGTGAACTGGGTGCAGCCCGAAAGCTATTGACCAACAGCCGAGGGTTAATAGCTAAAAGGTGTCGAATCAGAAATAACTATTTTCTTTTAGTCCAATGATGCATAATCAGTGTGTACGCGTCATAACATATAGGAGCTATCACGGTTTTCGTGACGTCGATGAAAGGGCGATGAAAGGGTGGCTAAAAAAGTGTGCCGCGGAGGACTGATTGCGGAATTGTAATAGAAAAGTTTGGAATAGCTTTACGTTATAGCGCCCCTATACCAGGGCATACCACGTGGTCATAACTGGTGCACATGAGGCTTCTCTCATCCCAGGTGAAGTTTGAGATTGCTGCCGTGTGCAACAATGTCTTAGAGCCTTAAGAGTTAAGGTGTTAGCCATGGGCGAAAGCACCAGAGTTAAGTGTGAAATATATTTTTTACTGCTATAACTTGCTTCACGAACAGTGTATTTCGCTGACCAGTTGGTGACTTCCGCGTACATTGCGCAAATTGAAATATTTTCATGACTTTTCTTTCTTTCTATAAGTCATCGGTAAGTTGGCAGCATTGGTCATTTCGGACATAATCTCGAACACAGCATAAAAGGCAGGAGGAATCCAGGCCATCTATGAATATGCTGAAGCACTTTTGGAATAGTATTTGACGCAGTGATGGTTGAGTGCAGCATCATCTTGGTTGTTGTACCGAATGAACCGCATTCGACGTTATTTTAAATGGTCGATGAGTCCAGTATTCTTAGAGTGCAACAGTGTTGTAGCATTGGCAGAGCCGGCTTGGTAAACTTAACCAAGAAATAAGTCGTACGTGTCGTCCATTTGCCATGTTGAATAAATCTTCGCAGTACGCCAGTAGCCTATATCCCGTAGGTCGAATATCCTACGCGTACTACACGATTCAATAAGGGGAGATTAAGGGCTCGATGACGCTAATATATCATTGCCCTGTAATAAATTATCTCGTATTTTGCCGCCTCTAAACAAACTGACGTATACACTTATAAGGATGCAGAGCTACAACTTTGGAATTATGCGACAACAGTCTGCTGTCTTTCCACGTGTGTTTTTTTTTCTGCAATGTTTTTGTTTCACTCTTTAACAGCAGTCACAAGCGGCAACCACTTCTTTCTCCCGGCCCCTTTTCTATATGCGGCACTATGAGCCACATACGACGTGTTGACCACCGAACTTACCGACATCAACCCGTTGACGATCACTGCAGCCCCACAAAATATTTATTTATTTATTTATTTATTTATTTATTTATTTATTTATTTATTTATTTATTTATTTATTTATTTATTTATTTATTTATTTATTTATTTGCAGGCATTGTTGGCCGATCGGGCTGTTACAGGGGTGGGGTAGAAATATGGTACAAAACCCATCATTGCTTACAGAAAGTACCACTTTATAGATAATACATAAATTTACAAGTCACAGCGTGCCATTATACATAACTATAATACAAAATCTCACATAACAACCCTCACGTAAAACATAAAGCAGCAATGTATAGCCAAAATGCATCCCGATTCTACATTCTACAACTTACATGATATATGTTACATCACATACATCACAACATTATACTTATCAATACTACATTCTACAACTTACACGAGATATGTTAGATCATGAGGTTTCACTTAGAAAATATTTTGTAACCTTGGTTTCAAATTGTTCTACATTTGGGAATCGCATATAGCATTCGGTAAATCATTCCAGTCTCTTATGGTTCTATGGAAAAAAGAGTATGCATATGTGTTCACACGAGATTTAGATACTACAAGGTTTCTGCAGCGGTCACTTCGTAGGCTCCAGACTTGTCGCGGAAACAGTTACTGCGCTGCATCAAAGTTAAATAAGTTTTGAGAAAGCAAAAATAAGAATTTTAGTCTGGCTATATGCGATGGTTTTCCAAGAGGGGGATAAATTTAGTTTTGCAGCATCTCTGTTTCAGAATCAATACGGGAGTACCTTGAAAGAATAAATCAAGCCGCGCTTTTTTGGACCTGCTCAATTTTATGAATTAATGCTTTTCAGTAGGGGTACCATATGATGCTTGCATATTCTAGTGTAGGCCTTACTATTGTTAAGTACGCTGTTAACTTTACGGGGGCCGGTATGTAAACTGGTATCCGCGAATCCGGCTAAAGCAGTGACGCTGCTGACCCTGCGCTAACGGCTGATTTCACCGTAGAGCTGTTTACACTGCCAGCGAAATTGCATTTCGGGGGTATAGATCGGTTGGTGTCTTCGCAGCGTATATCTATTGCCGGGAACAAGGAAGCTGATCGACTACCAGCTCAATGAGATCGCTACGGCTTTTAGCTGTTAGCTTGATGGCTCCGTCTGCTGATTCGACGCTACTTGTTCGGGCAGCATCCAGACCAGCCTGTTCCAAGTGTATTCCTTCCTCCCCGTGTTTGTGATCGAGGCCTGACACGTCACGCTAAGGTGATGGTAGTGGTAGGTTGGGGGGGGGGGGATTTAGTCTGGGATTTAGTCTGAGTTTCTAGGGTATTTTACCGCAAGTCGAACAAACCAGTCTATATTAGGAATGCAAGAAGACATCACGTTTTCTTGATGGTTATAATGGATCCTTGTCGAAAGTCAAGATGTTGCGATGACGCATGTGGATATCATTCCTTTTTTAGGTCCTTGGCAGTGTCCCTTTCGTGGCGTTACCTTGGTCATAACCACAGGATGTTTTCGATGTCGCCTGTCTTGTTGCATGAAATACCGAGCGCAGATTACTACTATGCTAGCTCCGAGTTGGTTAAATTCTACAATGTCTGACTGTGTACATGATTCATGAGTTAGTATACGCACTCCACGTCTTTTGCTTTTAATATTCTGGTGCCATGATCTAATGTTTGACGTTAGTGTGTGATTTGTCATCTTGTCCTCTGTTATTTCTTTCCTTGCTTTCTTTCTGTCTTCTCCCTCCATTATGTACGTCCTAAAGTATTGTGCGCCTTAATGTGGCCGTTGCCAGCAGTCGTCTTCCCTTATTTTTCTTTCGGCATGTTTGCATGCTTCTATGCGTACAAACCAAATAATAGTATTTCGTAACGATAGCGACAGCGGCACACATGAAAACAAATGGCGCAAAATATTTTGGCCTTAGAACAAGGTGCTGTTAAGGAGAAGAAACCACCGTCTGTCTTCTGAATGGCACTCATCCTTATGCCCTATTCACGCATGGCCGATCGCCCAGAGTGTATGGGTTGTGCCATTTCACTGGGGAACTATTTCACTGCGGAACAACAACACAACATCAGCACTTTTTGTAGATGTGCGCACTTCCAAAGAGCCCCTGAACGATATTGCTAGCGACTTGCAGAGCCCTTTCCCTAACCACCAAGCATTTTCAGTGGCGCTTCAGACACCGCCGTCGGAGAGTGAACCGAATTGTCGTGGCAGGCCTATATGACATGCCATGCACCTCCATCTTTGGCATAGGGGTCATCAGTCACGCCTTTTACATTCAGTCCATTCTTATCAGACCCCTGAAGTTAACTAGCGTTTGTCTTAAACAGTACTTTAAAAGTGCAAAACGTGGGTGTACTGAATGCTGACGGCTCACCACCTAATACGAAATAGTCCAATAGTCAGCTTTGAGCTGAGTAGTCAGGATTTCTCTGCCTGTGTGTTCACTCTCAAGCTTCATCGCTTACGATTTCAATTACCATTGCGAATACCGATTTGGAAAACGAAAACAATCGGAACAGTGCTGCTTCCAAATGGTGTATTTGTATCGGGGCGATATCAAGAACGCATTTCACGAACAAAGAAAATGCAAGAAACGACATTGTAGCACGCACTAAATCAGCATAAAAGAAGTGCCATACTTGATTGGCTATTTGATCGCCTTCACTCAAGTTCAGTGAGCAGCAATTATGAGCATCATACTCGTGGATTCATTTAGAGAATCCCACGTGGTCGTTATACTAGGTCTCCGATTGTCGCGCGAAATTAAAAAAAAAACTCCAGCTCCACAGGAACTGCTGGGAACTCCAGTCTTCCGTAAATAAGAGCAGACATACAGGTTTGATGTAACGACATACGTGCGCTGTCCGCGGTGTCAGCCATTTTTAATGAAAACATGCCAGGCCGGCATACACATTCACAAGTACACTTCCTCACACTCAATCGCACTCATACCGCAGTCGTAAGCGCGACCATGAAGGAGTGACCAATGTTTGTAGTGGACGCGAGCATGAACGTAACTGACTATCAGCGTGTGTGAATGGACGTCAGCATCAAAAGGAGCGAGCGCCAGTGATAGCAGGTGAATGTGGCTTGACGCGAGCTTGAGCGTGAGTGAATGCCGCTTAGGTTGAGCAGGTGTTAGTATGAACGTAAGTGAGTATCAGTGAGCGTGACTGGACCTGAGTGTGAACGTGAATGGGTGCCGCTAATAAGTCAAAGTCCAAAGCCAACGACCACGCAACGAACCCATCAAATGCTGAGCGACCCGATGCTAGGCACATGTGATCTGATAGCTTGTTTAGGATTGTATTTTTTGAACGTTGAAGTTGAATGAAGAAACATTTCGTCAAGTTGATCACCTTTTTTTAGATCGTGTAGCTACTGATTACATGCACACACGAACACTTTCACGGACTACTCGACACTTGCACCCTATTGCCTTGTGATCGCTGTCGTAGATGATCAGAGGCTCTGCCATCGTAACGTAACACAGCCCACTTGAAAACATCAGGTCAATTCAGGAACGGTGTTGCGTCGTGGGCCTCTGTAGCATCTTCAGTTTCAACGAGTAGCTATCTAGCATGAAACTCTCGATCCATTTACCGTGCTCTTTCGCCACATTGATATTAAAGTCACCGCACATGAGGATCGGCGTGCTATGCGGCTTTAAGGTATTCATAGTTTCTGCCAGGAACGTTTCCTTGTCACAACCAGAGGCGTTCGGTCTGATGTACACGCTGACGATCACAAGACCAGTAGGCATCTGGACTGCACAAGCGTCTCCCACATGGCTTCTGTTTCCCACACGGGATTGGCCTTGGGCCCGATCGCGCTCGTGCTTCCGTGTTTGCGTACTGCAGCCTCTTCTGCCGTGAGCTGCACGCGGGGCCTACCCATGGTGACGGCCGGGAATGCATTGCGTGACGCGCGTAATGCAATGCAGGTATACACAGTTCGTCTGGGTAGCGTGGCGTTCACTCATCTTTCTTTAAGAAAGGGGCTATGATTTTTTTCTTTTTTTTACAGCGAAAGCTGTATACGACTAACCTTCCGTAGCTTTTTCGGCGTCCGGCAGTAGAAACGGACCTAGCAATTTCTAACAAACCCATACACAATGCGTATCATTGTTTGCTTTTTGTGAGATCACGTACGAGTGCAGTGCGGTGGCGCGCATGTCAAAATGCGGAACAGATTAAACGCTCGCCAAGAAAAATAGCGTGACGTCAAGGTTATCATGGTATACAAGCAGGAGAGGTATCCGCGCTTAAAACAGCTGCGATGAGGTGGGCACGTATAGTTCGTACACCCGAAGAACAACATGCGTCCGAGGAGCGCCGGAGGGATCAGCAACGAGAATGTAAACGGCACCGGCGCGAAACGACCACCGACAAAGAACGTTCCCACGATGCTAAACGAACAAATGGCAACCATTCCAGTTTGTGAAGATCGAATGGCAACGAGAACAGTTTGCTTTTCGTTTGAGAACTTTGACTGTCGTCAGATTTCGCTGCCATTCCATCTTCACAGAGTGCAATGGTCGACAGCTTTTTTTTTCCAGATCCTAAAACGATCTCGTGTTCACACGCACATGCTGTTTCCGATAAGCAGGGAAGCTCAGTTAATAGAGAAAGGGTTGGTGTCATGCTTAGCAGATGCAACTTGCGCTTCCAGTGAATTTTGTGCACATACGCTACTCATGCTCAGCTCATCGCTTCGCGCCGTTGTCAGACCGGCTGGCCAGTCGACGCTGGCGAGGTACTGCGAATGTAAATTGTAGTGTTCTATGCAGATGTGTAAGTTGGCTTTCCTGTAGTGCGTTTTCGGCACTCACAGATGCATCAGTGAGGAATAGAAAGCTTCGCTTTAAAATATTGTCCACTTAAAAAAAAAACATAAATGACGAAAAGGGTGCATGCATCAGAAATTTATCTTGCAGAATTCTCTAAAGTGGTGTTTGAAAGTGGTGCGCGAAAATACGAAGGGCGAGAACGGCGGAGGCAACTGAACGACTGAAGTTTCGACGAGCTTCACAATGGGGACGTAGTAGAAAAATGAAAAGCCTAAGCATACAAGCAAACCAGATATGCAAATTGGTGCGGCTTTGTGGTTGTCGAACTTCAATGCAGCTTTGTTTGCAATGTGTCGCGAAATGAAAACAGCTGCGTATTGCTGGAATAAAGATGCGCTCCAGAATAGGCGCGGCAGTACTGCAAGGAAACCGTGTGGTGAAACAGGCTGCCTTGTGTAAAAATTCAGCCACAAACCATAAAACACTGCGTGTACTGTTGTGGCATTCAAACCTTCGCAAAGCCTGCCATTCCTTAAATAAAAAAAAAGAAAGAAAAGAGAAGGAATAAGAAAAAAAGAAGAGAAGAAGTGTAAACACGAAGGTAAGAAAACAGGCAAAGTTGAAGGAGACAGGGAATTTCGCAATAGTACTGGACGTTGCAGAGGCTGCTTGGCGGCAGCCTCTGCAACGTCCAGTACTATTGCCTACTCAGCCTTTGATGTTAGCACGAAAACTCATACAGCGATTCGTTCTCCAGACTAGGGTTCTAGGGCCACCTTGTGAAGCATTTCCACAAACAGGCATACAGGTTTCTCAGCTCTCGTAATACGACGTCTCGTCTACAAGCTTGCTCTTCATCGGCGTCCCCGACGGCATCGCCAAAGGCGGAAAAAAAAGAATAAGCCGGTAGCATCGAGTAACGTCCTATGTGCATACTCGGCAGTGTCGAAAAAATCCACGATCAAGCTTAAGGTCGGGACCAGTATGGTATACGTCGGCTTATTCTCACGAGAATCCCCCAAGCCGGCATCTCATTGTGCCTGCCAGCGCCGCGGGGGCACTTTACTGCGAGCTAAGCCATGAATGATGACGCAGTGTAGTTCTTAGAACCATAGTACGCATATGTTAAGCGTACACTCACCTTAATAAGAAAACCAACATGTGGACGCCACAAGGGAGCAATCGCAACAGGAGAGCACTTGGGCGAAAAAAAAAAAAGCTTTAGGATTGTGAAAGGCGAAACTCCCATAATTGGCGTACTATGTGTGCCGTCTGTGTCTGTTAGCCGTCTCGTCTGTTAGCTTCTGTGCTAACTATACGGCAGTGTACCAATCAACTAAATATTTCTTCCTGTTTCGCCATTTCTTCAGCGCAAAATGTTTTGCGAGCACATTCACAGTATACAGTACAGCTAACGGTTACGCAAGACATCCAAATTTCGAAACTCACCAGGTTACAATATAAGAAAAGCCCACCGCCGTTGCTCTGTGGTTCGATCCTGGCCTCGACGGACACAATCTGATGTGGGTGGAATGAAAAACGACCATGTACAGTGCTTTGAGTGCAGGTTATAGGACCTCTAGTGGTCAAAATTAATTCGATAGGGTTAAACTGAGGCGCGCGTCATAATCGGATCATGGTTTCGGCCTGTAAAATCCGCAGGATTTTATTTGATTACAGTATACAAAAGAGCACTCCAGCTCATAAAGAACAGCCATAAGCAGGCAATGGGAGCTATAGCTCTAAACAACGGGCTCGAAATGTGGGTATTCAAATATAGAACATGATCAACTAGACGTCCCAGTCAAGTCAGTGCTACAGAACATAGGTACTAAAATCGCCACAGTTGCTCAGTGCCTACAGGGTGTGCCGGTGCCGAGCCGGATAACAAGAGTTCGATTCGTAGCCGCGGTGGCCGAATTTCACTGGCAGTCTAGTGCAGACACACCCGTGTATATATAAGTTTAGAAGAACGTTAAACAGCCTCGTGGTACCGAAACTATTCCGGTGCCTCCACAATACGGCATCTCTGTGCCCAGTGCGTTGCTTTGGGACGTTAAACCGGATAACGAAATTTGACCATGAAAGACATAGGGGCTGATTTCCCAAAATGTTTGTTCGTAAGTGCTCCTCGCCATTGGCCGACCTTCTACGCTAACGACATATCTAGCATCACGATTGACTGGCATCTCTTCTTACGAATGGATTTCGCGTAAGAATTTTATTGTGAATATGGGTCCAGATGTCCATAGCAGAATACAGCTTCAGGTAAGTGTGTACCTTGGGCCAGTTCATTTTAGGTGTGTTTATCATGCCACCCGTAGAAGTGCGGCGCTATTCTATATGCCGCCTGCCTAACACATAGTTCAATTTGTGATAACTTACGCCAGCACCTTCTGCATATGAATGGCCGACACGACAGCCTTTGACTACTGCATTGAGGCTGAAACCATCAGCCATATCGTGTGCCAGCCAATAAAGTTGACAGTTGAGCAAGTTGGTATGCGTTCATGCTGAATACTAAATGCAGATGAGCCGGGGGGGGGGGGGGCGAGGCAGCGCACAAGACAGAACAGGAAGCAGTAGTTGCGTCGTCTCCTATTTATTTGTGTTCTGTCATCGTGCTCTGCCCGCCTTAGTAGTCTGCATGACATTGTTACGTTTTAGAAACCACACATAAAGATGTATTTACAATATTTACAAGGCAGACAACGATGCCTAGATAAGATGGCTGTCGAGACCGATTCCACCTGTACACATCAAATCGTCTTCTCACTGGCGCCACTCTTGGTTGCGCCATAACATAACCCTCGCCTGTAAAGGCGCCATCTCGGCGATAACTATAAGCGAGGTGAACTCGCGGCAAAGTAAGGCTGCGCAACGTCCGTGGGGGCACGCAACTCCAGCGGTGCGATCTCGTAGTTGACATCGCCAAGCTGACGCCATATCGTGTAGGGCCCTGTGTAACGCGGTAGCAGCTTTTCAGAGAAGACAACGCGGCGACATAGTGTCTATAGGAGGACAATGGAGCCAGGAGAAATCGAACATCCCGATGTTGGCTGTCGTAGCGGATCTTCTGCATGGTCTGAGACTCAGTGAGCCGGAAGCCCAGCATCTGGCGTGCCATGCGAGTCCGGGCGAAGACGTCTTGAACATATTCAGTGGGACTGTTTGTCGAGGAAGGAAGCAGTGTGTCAAAACGCAAAGAAAGATAGCGGCCGAACAGAAGGTAAAATGATAAAAAGCCAGCAGTCTCGTGACGGCGTGAATTATAGGCTAAGGTGACGAAGGGTAACGTGCAGTCCAAATCACACTGGTCGTCGGAAACATGCATAGAGACCATTTCTGTCAACGTACGATTGAGCCGATCCGTCAGTCTGTTCGTCTGCGGGTGGTAGATGGTGGAAAGCTTGTGCTCGGAAGAACAGGATCAAAGTACGTCTTCAACTACTCGGGATAAGGTGCATCCACGATCAGTGAGGAGCTGACAGGGTGTGCCGTGATGGAGGATGACGTCAAGCAAAAGGAAATCTTCTACCTCAGTTGCATAGCTTGTGCGCAAAGCTCGCGTAATCTGCGTACCGGGTCGCGTAATCAGCTGCGACAACGACCCACTTATTGCCAGCTTTTGACGTTGGAAAAATGGCCGAAAAGATCGAGACCAACGCGAAAGAATGCTTCTGAAGGCACATCGATGGGTTGAAGGCACCTATAGCGGGCAGCACAGCAGGTTTTTTGCGTCGCTGACAGAGTGCATAGGCTGCAACGTAGCGGTGCACAGAGCCGTACAGGCCTGGCCTGTAGAAGCGGCGCTGTACGCGGTCGTAAGTGTGTGAAAGGCCGAGGTGGCCTGCAGTAGGGGCATCATGCAACTGTTCTAAGAACTGACGTCCGGAGATGGCGTGGTACAACCAGCAGAAATTCTGCTCCTTCTGGGCGTAAGCTGCGATGGTAGAAAACGTCGTCACCGAACACGAACATGCTCCGAACGTCCAGAATTGAGACGATCCATGAAAACATGTGATACATGCAGTCGCCACGCCATTGTTCAGTGCGGATGTCGTGCAGGTCAGAAATGGCGAGGGCGCAAGAGTCGGTGTCATGCGCATCATATTAAGGGAGGTCTGCAGGATGACGAGAGAGGCAGTTGGTGTCCTTGTGCAAACCGCATGACTTGAATATTTTTGTAGCCGTAGCGCCCAACTACCCAGTCGTCCAGTGGGGTCTTTAAGTGAGGAGAGCCAGCACAAGGCGTGCGGACCGGTAACCACGAAAAATGCGCGGCCGTAGAAGCAGGGGCGCAATTTGGCAACTTCCCAAACTAACCCCAGGCAAGAACGGAAATACGAGCATAGCCCTTCAAAGCTTCTTACGCCCGCGGCGGAAGACGGAACACGAAATTACTAGACAGGGCAAGTCTTGTAAGGGCCGGTTCAACGCCAGCGGCACTGACGAGATGGCCCAGAATGGTGATGCTCTGGTTGACTGCCTTTACTGCATCATAGAAATTGCTGATGACATTACTCTGCGTATCGTTAACTGCGTACATCTTGTTATTTCCAATGCGAATGTTCCTTCTCATTGATTCTATGTGAATTATATATAGTGGGAACGGCGTGGTGCCTGAGTACGCGCCAGCAGGCCCCAGTCCCGGCTGGCCGCGCCCCAAGAGCGCTCCGCCGAGCCTCGAATCACCGCTCGCGCTCCCGAGTCACTTGGTCCTCTACTTCTCCAACGGCTCCGATGGCTGAGTTCCCATGATGATGGTGGCAGAGTTCTCATTGTATATATAGATAATGGCAGAATTTGCACATGGGCAAAAAGTATGTAGAAGAATGAGAAGCCCAACTTCGTGGTTATCGCGTATCTTTGGTTTCTCTGCCCGACAGCTTCTCGGTCGATGGAGTCGAAGGTCGGTCCACTGACCGCAACTGTTGGGCGAAAAGCGACAATACCGAAGATAACCGCGAAATTGTGCTGTGATTATATATATATATATATATATATATATATATATATATATATATATATATATACACACAATGTGACGCTTCACGAGAGCTTCACTTCACTGTGATTCCAACATGCGCTTTGAATCTGCGTACGTTTTTCTTCACCACTAATATCGCAGCGTGGAGCATTATCCGCGTTTGTTGGGCCTCCCCAAGTGGACGCGGCGGATCCACTTTGGGCATGCACTTAAGCTCGATGGAATGCCGCAACTTCTGGTGGAAATGCCGCGCAAATCACAAGCGGAGACAGTAATGCAGCTGATGAAATGATGGGAAGCCTTCGTTTCCTCCATATATATATATATATATATATATATATCATCACGCCCGTCTCGTCGGCCCTTCAAATACGAGGCTCGTTTCTCGCGCTTGCCTGTACGTGAGTCATTTGTTCGCAATCCGCGATACTCTCGCGTAAGTACTCTTTTGTTTGGTTGATATCATTTCGTCTTTTTTTTTGTGTGGCAGGTTTTTTCGCGGTCAGGTTCTGAGACCTCCCCCTCGGCACCTCATGTTCTCTCTACAGTCGTTTCTCCCACTTGGGGAAAGCAATTTTATGTCAAAGAGGAGGGAAGTAAGTACTGCGCGATAAATGTTTCACTGGTGGACTGCAATACTTGCTTCAAGAAAAGAAAGCAGAACCAAAAAAATAAGGAAACGACGAACTCAGTCGGAACGAGGTTTTGCTAAGTAGCAATTGAATTGCAAAGCGGGGAGTCCACCGAAAATTTTATCAAACGCGAAAGGTTTCCCTGCGTCACTGCCACTTCTTCATTTATACATTCGTCCATTCTGTGATCATTTTGCTTTTATGCTTACACTTGCACTTATTTTAGACGCCAGGAGTATGCAACATGATTTACGAAAAGTAATGCGTTTATCCTAGTTGAGTTACAGCACTCGCGAAGCGTGTAGAAAAAGCAACAAGTGACTGGGCTAAGCGCTGACTTTGAACTGGCCGTTCTATTGAGGGTAGATCGCCAATTCTTGCTAAGGACTCCTCAATTTACGATAAGATGACAGAAGGAAAAGAAAACCGTCGCGAGCTACCGCATCGTGTACTTTCCTAAAAGTAATCTCCTGCCAATTGATAGCCACACGTTTTCCTTTCTTGAAGATACATAGAATGGCGCACTGACACAAACGTTGAATGCGTTCAATTCAGTACGACCTCTAATCCTGACGGACTTTCTTGCTGGCAGGTGTGAGGTCTCATTATGCAGATACATTCCTCCTTACGAGTAGCCGTGGCATATTTCGAGCATGACTGGAAATGCCACCATTACGTCGTATGTTTCTTCCGTGAAGTTCGAGAAAGAACGTAACTGCGACGTTCATGAGAAAACCGTGGTTCAATGTTCATGAAGTTCAAACCGATCGAGTTACCTCATACTCTGCCACAATTCTACGCCAGCTTTCACTATAGCGAAATATTCGGAATAGGAATAATACTGCAAAGGTAGTTTACTTTTGCTATTCACTTTAGGATACTGTCAACATTTTTCAATTTCCAGCAAGAGCATACAAGACAGTCATTGCATAGTATCGAACGTTCAGAATAACGAGACAGAAAACGCTGCGGCAATAATTATTTCAGACGTAAACCCGGGTAAACATATGAAGAAAACAACACGGGTGCATGACAAGGAATATACAATATACAAATATCATGCCACCTTAAACAATTATCAGTACTGTACTTAACAACGGTCAGAAATATGCCCGACTATTACGATACTCCCTAATACGACATTTCAGTGCAGCTTTGTACTTGTTTTCATTTTGTCATATATTGAACTAAATAATTTGAGACCCAAATCACCGCACCGAGTGCCAGCGCCTTCGCCGAGGGAGGGGCGTTGTGGGAATGCTAGCATGTTGAGTGAGTGAGTGAGTGAGTGAGTGAGTGAGTGAGTGAGTGAGTGAGTGAGTGAGTGAGTGAGTGAGTGAGTGAGTGAGTGAGTGAGTGAGTGAGTGAGTGAGTGAGTGAGTGAGTGAGTGAGTGAGTGAGTGAGTGAGTGAGTGAGTGAGTGAGTGAGTGAGTGAGTGAGTGAGTGAGTGAGTGAGTAAACTTTCATTGGGTCCAGCAAAACGCGATAAAACGCGCACCCGGCTAATCCCACGACGGGACTGACAGGCTGACGATGGTATGATGAGCGGCATCGGAGCCAGCTTGGGGAGAAGACGACGATGAACGTGCAAGTAGTTGCACGAGTGCGAGGGGCAGTATGGGAATGCTGGCATGATGAGCGGCATCGCAGCCAGCTGTGGGAGAACACGACAACAACCGTGCGGTACAGTGGCACGAGTGCGAGGGGAGTATAGCAGCGCTGGCATGACGAGCGGCATCGGAGCCAGCTGTGGAAGAAGACGACGACGAACGTGCGAGCAGTGGAACGAGCACGTTCGCGTGGTTACGCCCACGCCGACGCCGACGCTCAACCAGGAACGGGCGCCTAAGAGCTTCACTCTAAACGGGATCTCTAAGGTCAGCGTTTCGACAAGCGGACTTATTCCATCCCTACTCATGGGTGCCCCCGGATTATCGGTGCTTTGTGACGCCACATGGGAAATTGCCACTGTGAGAGTTGCCCAGACCCCCTTTTCATGGCTTTGTAGTGCTCACATGGTGTGACAGGATTTGCATGGTGCTGACTCCTTCTCCACGACAGCTCACCCCTATAAATAAATCTTATTGACGGACCGCGCAACCACTATGCCCGTTTCGACAATTGTTGATCACTTCAAATGACCATCTTCTAAGCCTCTGTTTTGTACGTTAGGTCAATACAGTAGGCATTAAAGCATGATTGCTCACTAAACAAATAATCGCATTTTGACATTGCATAACAAATATATATCGAGTTAACATCCGGTAGAGACTACTCTAGATGTGCACTGTTCTAGGGAAGTATAAGAATACTTAGAAATCGTTGCAGCACGCAAAAAAGCACGCATATGTCAGGATTGGTCAGACTTAATCGATGGCCTGGCGGAAGCAGACATTTTCTTCTGGCAGGGGTTTAAGCTCCAATAAGAACGGCAATGGAGTAATGCAATAAGGACAATAAGTAATGACTTTGCATACATGGACGTCAATGACGCAACATGTCACCGTGAACACATGGCTGGGATGCCTGCTCGATTCGTGGGAGGTTATAGAAAGTATCACACATCCCTGAACTTCTTGTTCTCCTATAGAGCAGCACACGCGTTAATGTTATTTCTAAAGTTTCTTCACTAATAACAAGTAGCCCGAACAAATAAGCGAGCGAGTGACGGTCCCTGCTCCTCCCCCCTCCCTCTCTTTGCCACCTCTCCCGGCTACTTGCTTGCCCGAGAGCACGCGCCATTTCCATCGGTGCGTTTCCTCACCTTCCTCCGCCCAGTTCCATCCACCGTCGTACCTCCGACCTACCATAAAAACGGTCAAGAGAGAGAGAGAGAGACAAAGAGGAGGAAAGACAGGGAGGTTAGCCGGTGTAAGTACTGGCTGGCTACCCTGTGCTGGGGAAAGGGGTAAAGGGAGTAAAAGGAGAAAGAAGAAGAAGAGGAGAAAAAAAAATTAAGGAAATTCACGCAGTACCGCGATACTACACGATACAACACTCAAAGACGATCGCACAATTCGCAAGTCCTTAGATACTTCAGCAAAGCCTTTAAGGCCTTGAGTGCCGAAGCCCGTCTGGACCAGTGTCCTAGAGCCTTCTCCTCTGTAAAGGGGCGATTGTCCAGTTTTTCGAGCGCGGTTACGAGCACTGTTCTTGGCACTTTGTAGCTGGGACAGTCACAAAGGAGGTGCTGAATCGTCTCCTCGCAGTCGCAGGTTCCGCAAGTAGGGCTGTCGGCCATTCCAATACGGAATGAATAGGAATTCGTGAAAGCGACGCCGAGCCACAGGCGGCACAGAAGTGTTGCTTCCGCTCGTGGTAACCCTGGTGGTAGCCGGAGTTGCAGACATGGATCCAGTCTGTGGAGACGTTCGTTCGTGAACTCACTGGTGTTCCACAGATTCTGCGTAAGCTCGCGGGCGAGAGAGCGAAGAAACGGTCAAGAAAACCAAATAAATCTAATCGATTTAAAATGAAAGCAACAATGCTATATTCATGTTGCGCCCATACATAAACTCGTAACCAGGAAGGAGTATGCATCACTTCTTTTTTTTAGATGTGTCCGCAATTGGGAGAGGCGCGCCAAAATGTGGCAACAGTTAAAGGGCCCCTGAAACGGTTCGGACAAATTTTGTAGGCGCGTAGGGTACAGCTAAAGTTAATAATTCGCACCATAATTTATGTGAATCGTCTCATATTAAGAAAACTACGGACAATTACAAGTTGCCTTCCTCCATGGTCATGCATTTTCTCCTCAATTCGTTCGCCGAGTGATCGGGAATAAGCTCCGCCTTCATTGGCTCCGCGTCATGATGGCACGTCGTGTCGTAGATTTCCGGTTCTCTAGAGCGAGCGCGCGAAGCCTCTCCAAACTCTTCGCCAGCTGCTTGGTAGTCGACCCCAAGCTAGAGCTATCGAAGCAGCGTACGTTGCGAGCATTCTGTCGGAGCGCCGAACGTGTCTATTCCGGTAACCACAGGCGAGCTGGGCGTTTAGACGGATGCGTGGAGGCATAAACTCAAGCTGATGAAGGTACTTTAGCCCAGACGTACGTTAGAGGCCTGATCGGCCGTCTGTTGGTGCAGAGCTTAACGAGTCAAACAAAGCGCTAATATTTCTCTAACCAAGGGCAAAACATTTTAAACATTTACAAAAACAACGTGTTAACGATTACACTCCTGCGAAAAATTTACACCTGCAGCAAAGAAGAATACATTTCGTTACTGCTACTGTGTGTGGTAGAGCTCCGTGCCACCAGGTGGCTGCACCGTGCAGACCATTCACATTTGCGCTTCCGGTCATTTCGTGAAACGGCATGGTCAAACGGCCAGACCATGCCCCCTTGCGCTTGCGTTTACCCGAATACCGGACTCGCGAAGCGCTATTGTGGTAGTAATCTTCCAGTGGCGGCTGCAAACGCGCATATCCTGGCTCCGATCGGATAGCGACAGTTCGATGCGCTGCAGCCAGTCCACTCTTCTGCTGCCTTGCAGGGGAACACGATGTCGCAGCTTGAGATATTGCCAGTGGCTACTTTGCAACCCACAACGCAACAAAGGCGAATCATGGTGCTCGCGAAAAGACTGAGACCGACTCTGACCGCGGAGCTCTCGTCAAAATGGAGCACGTTGTAACACAAGCAGATGATGCTTGCTGTGCGCTGGAAGTGCTTAAATATAGTGAGAAATTGATCTTGTGCCTTCCCTTTCTGTTACTTTCTTTTTATAGAAACAAATCAACTAACATTCTAACTATTACGGACAACATTCGTTCACCATAAAGTTGGAAAAATTATTGATGACGCACCCTGGGCAGCCAATCGTATAGCTCGCCCTACTAAGGTCATCGGGGAAAACGACGTCAAATGGATAGGGGCAGCTTAAAATTGAGCCGAGCGATGTGCGGCGATTGGCCACGATGTACAGTTTTAAAAACTTATGATAGATTACACGCTTTACGCGAAGCACTCAGATGCGTCAATTATAGGTCAGAAGGACCTACTCTAACGATTCGGTATGTTTGTACAGAATCGTCAAAATCGTTTCGGTGTCCCTTTAAAGTAAATCCATGAAAACATATGAGACCCTATGAATTCGAAAAAATAAATGGAGTATTAGGCACAATAAAGTTATGAACCACATCGACGAACACCAGTCAATGTCAAAGCTGCCCCACGGTTGCCGTATCATCCCTAGGCCGCTTCGTGCACGAGGGCAGAATGCGCTGGGGGAACTTTATCGCAACCTGTCTCTAACAGAGCCGCCGCTACCGTAATCAATTTCCGTCCAGAACTCCCGCATCCCGGAGGCAATATGCATTGTTGTGCGTGCGCACAGTAAGTGCGTTCGTGCGACGCCCCTATGGGGTTAGTCCCGCGGTAAGCAACCGCTTAGCGGTATTGGCGGCATTGTGGGGGCGTCTGATCGATCTTGCGCAAAGCCTCTCACAGGAACGATACGGGCGTGGCCATCACAGCGGGCCCGGAAAAATAATGCTGCAAGGACTCGACCAATCTTAATATCGTTCGGCAACAGACGCACGTGGATTATTCGCCGCCGGTTACATTACTCACTCGGAGAGTCCGTGGATGGAAACTCGGCCCTCATATCCGTATACCTAATGCGGCCTGAGAACGCCAGCAGCATGAGCGACGCATACGAGTAATGGGTTCGCGTCTTGCAGATACAGTGGAATCACGGCCAGTCTCCGGTCCGCCTATCTTGCCAGCGAGCGTGCAACTGCTTTGAGCGGCCTCAGGTGGATCGTCGAGTCCAATCACTTCCACGTTCTCCTTTTTGAGGCGATGCAAATGTTATTACAAGAAAGTCTCCGAACAATGTGTATGTTTGCACTAGTTGGTTGCACATACCTTCAAAAAAAAATACCGATTACACTGCTTTTTTGTCCTTTATCTTCACTTTTTGTCCTGGTTGTACTTTCCAGGTGTGAGTTTATCTCTGATGACGAACACAACAACAACAACAACAAAATCATGACACATTCCACTCTGTGAAGGTGGTTGACCAGCGAAGCTGTTTAGCACACAACGCGGAGGTGACACATATAACTTTGAACAAAATTACGAACTCATTTATTGTCTTGAAGAGTGGTCATCGTACGAAAGGTATGCACCCGCATTTATTGTATTGATCGGTGGTCATTATTTCACTCGCAACTGCAATCACATTCTTTGATAATGTCAAATCGGTGCACGTACGCCACTGGCTGGTCAGTTGGGCCGGATAGGTGTGGCATCGCAGGGGATATGTCTGAAACACGAACCGCTCCCTTTTCGGTACCGTCACATCCACATTGAAATCACGGACAACCACAACAGGGGTAGCGCCATCGCAGCTAATTCACGCAAAGTGAGTAGCCATGAACCTCATGGGACTATGGGTCATTGCATTTTTGCTTGATTATGAGGGTATGAGCCATTGGACGCATGTATGCGCCATTGATGATGACAGTTTTCGACATGCTCTTCTTTATGTTGTATGCGTGATTAGGAAGAATTTAAGCACTATTCGCTTCACTTTGCTGAGTGCTTGTGGCTTCTGCCTTACGGGCAGAGGCCACAAGTCCATATTAGAGCCACAGACCATATTATGAGCCGTTGCATTTTTTGCTTGCTTGCGGGATCATGAATGCTTACGGGCGTATGAGCCATTGGTGATGACAGTTTTTGTTCACGGAGAACAAAAATGCACGTAACCCTAGCCATATACAAAAATCCAGGATTAGGATAATGTAAGCCATGGTGGGTATAAGGTATTTGCCATGGCGTTGGGGTATACCAGGCCCTTGTCGACCTGGATAGGATAGGATAGGAATAAACTTTATTTATCCAGCAGTTGTTGATGTTGGTGCCCGGGGCTAGGCTGCCAGTGGACCATCGCCCGAGGAAGATCTTTCGAGATCCTCGGCAACGGCCCTGGCCCGCTGGACGGCCCACTCCTGGTCTTCGGGTGCCTCGCTGAGGAGGGCGGCTTGCCATCTCTCAGCGAGGCGCCCCGCTTCAGAGGGTTCCGCTGTTGTATTCCCCCGGCCTCTTTGTCCTTGTTCCACGTGGCGTTGGCATTCCCAAAGCACATGGGCCATATCAGCCCGTTCGTGCTCGCACCACGGGCAGCCGGGCGACGGGTGCAGCGCGGGCCACAGGCGGTGCAGGTGGTAGGGGTTGGTGAAAGTGCCCGTCTGCAACCGTCTCAGGTCGACCGCCTGGGACCTGTCTAGACGCCCGTGGGGTTGTGGATATTTTCTTCTTTCTTTCCGATAGTGACCAATCACCTCTCTGTACGTTGCCGGAAACTCCCTGACATCGCAGTCGGCGTCCGCGTGATCCCCACCTCCGTCCGCCGCGATTTGTGTTGTATTGCTAACGACAGCGGCCGCGCCAGACGGGGTGGCAGCCGCCGTCGCCGCCACTCCTCCGCTGGGGTCCCGCGCAACAACGGCAGCGGCTGCCCTCTGGGTGACCACGTCGCGGCGGGTAAGCTGCCTCGCGACGAGGTGGGCGCGCTCGTTGTGGTTGGGTGGAGTGTCGTTGCGTCTTCGGCCGTTAGCAATGTTGGTGTCATAGTTGCGGTTACTGCCAAGCTCCCCGATGTGCGCGGGGAACCACTTGAGGGACTTGTTTGTAATGGTGCCGGATGCGAAGTCCCCGGCCCGGGCGTTGAGGATACGCGCCACATCCGTGGACACCCAACCTTTGATGTAATTCCGAATCGCTGATTTGGAGTCGCTGATAATCAGGCTATCCTCCGCACCTCCGTGGAGTACCGCGAGGGCTATGGCCATCTCTTCCGCTGCTTCGGCCGACGGCAGCCTCGCTGATGCCGTGACTCGGATCGTTCCCTTTGTATCTATGACGGCCATGGAAAAGGCGGGCGCCGCCGCCGTCGGTCGGCCGTGTTGACGTTGCCGTTGTTGCTGCTGCCGTTGTTGTCGTAGTAAGAGTAGGGGTGGTGGTGCTGGTAACTGAGGCTCGCCTCGCACATTCCCTTGTAGCGACGGTGGTGGTCGACGTTCCTCGTCGCCATCAGAGTCACCGACTGGCCGGGGGTACCTCGCTGCATCGACGTAGAGGACGCCTTCTTGTCTTCCATGCTTCTCGAGGATTGCTACCGCCCTGCGTATACGTCTTTGCACGTCATGCACCGGGTGCATATTCTTCGGCATGTTTTCCGTCTGTATGGCGTCCCTGACTTCCGGTAGCAGTGGTTCTTTCAGTCCACGCGCCTAAAGAAATTCCTAAAGGGACCCCAAAACACTTTTTGAAGATTTTTGAACCATTATCGTATAGCTGATCGCTCGCGCTCTCCTTAGCCTATGCCATCAGCCACTCAGTAACACGCGGGCCAAAGAGGGTCTGACAGGTGCATTGCGTTATTTTGTAGATTACGTGATCGCGAGAACGTTCTCAGTAATACCAATAGTGTGAATTTCAGTCAGATAAAAAATTCAGTATAATCTCTATAAACGGAAATTGCTTAAACAGAACTGACGCTTAAAGCCAACAGCCCCTAAGTTGAAATGGGCTTTGTATTTTCGGTAATGCAAAAGAAAAACCTTTATACGAACCAAAAGGTTCACAACTCTCTGTAAACAGATCCTCAGAAGCAAGCTGCAGACGATTTTTTTAGAAACAGGAAGGATCAGAAATATATTTTTTGTGACAGCTGTCTTCTATCCAGAAATCCATCCTTAAAGGGTTCTTCATCAGGCACCATAGCGAATTTTGGTTATACGCGGGAAGTTGTTACGAGTCCTCTAGGGATCGTTCTGTAGTAAAAATTTTTCAGCTCGGCTCAATAATAGCCGAGATATAAATATTTACGTGCCGCGAACCCATGATTTCAGCAGGCGAGCTCCACCGCCAAGCGAGGCACTCTCTCCGCTTGTCCCGTCTAGCCTCCGCAAGCGAAATTTGTCCCCTGCGTCCTCCCATACTGGACCTCGAGGATCGCGTGACGCATACATCACGGGCCCCACCTTCATTTCTTTTTCTCGTCCCTTTTCTTTCTTTTTTTTTGGGGGGCTACGCACATTTGCTGATGGCGTGGCGCGCGAGCTGTTGTGATTGTCTCTTTTCGCGCTGCCCACGATTTTGTCCGCTATGCGCACAAGCACACATGACTAGTGGTATAATTCGATGCTACGCAAATACTGAAACAGGAAAACCGGATCGCAGAGCATGATTACGCGCTGAAACACGGTAAAAAATGGCATAGTTTCGGTACCTGTGGACGTGACTGTACGACCTTCAATTCGTCAATTCAAGCAAGAGATCACTCGAATAACAGCCTTGAATAATTCCCGTTGTCACGTGTCACTACGAGCGACGTCACACTGCGGACACCAGTACGTAGGCGCAGGGACACGAGTACGTCACCGCCCGGCTTGGGGCGCGGTCGCAGTGAGGGAAAGGGAAAACGGCTTTCGGATTGAAATTTCAGTATTTGAAAAGAATTACATCGCGGTGCCTAGCGATGTAATTCTTTGCAAATACGATCGTTACCGCGCATTGTATGCTCTACGCTTGTCAGCTCAAAATGGCCAGACCTTTAATGGCCTTTAAAGAACGGTACCAATGACTCAGGCAAGCAAAAATGTGGTATATTTTTAATGCATAGACTGTACAGACGTCGGCTGCTTCGCGGCACAGTCACTTGCCTCATAAACGACCAAAATAAGGATAATCGCAAAATTAGCAACCCTTACAGTGCGCCCTTCAATAATATGAACCCCCACTGCGCGACCGCGTGTTACTCAGCCACCGACTGGAGCAGTGATAGCTATGTTTCTGTTTTTATCCGAAACTATAGCTAAGCCTAGTACATACAGTAGCTTTCAACCGCGCCTAGACCACGGGACAAACTATAGCTCCTACATTCACCTCCTTATGCTTAACGTACCTGACAATGTTAAGGAGGTGTATGACGTAGAGTGCTGCACCTCTGCATATATTTATCAGTAAGCAGAACTCCTGCTAACCAGAACAGATACATCCGGTTCCTTGAGATTCCGTTTAACGAGATTCTAATAAATATCTGCGATCTAAAAGATTTTCAGCTTAGTACTTCCGGTTCCGATGGACGATCGCCCACTCAATGTAGCGCTTTGTCCTCCATTACGCGCAGTCTCGTAACCGCAAAGTTTTCGGTGGTTTTGATAACAGTCGATTATTCGTGTGCGCGCAACGTTGGTTCTTTGTGTTCAGTTTCTGCATGAGCGCTGTGAAATTGGCTCCGCAAAAGCTGAGTGACCTTTGTACAGTTCTACACCGTGCGTTATCTTGCTCCCTTTTCCTACTGATGCATGGACCCAAGCTTTTATCGAGGTTACCGCTTGTCGAGATGTCTGGGAAGCAACATTATCAATCGGGTGAATTGCCGACTGCATACGTGCTGGCGGTAGCACAAGAAGATTCTAACAAGTCAAATCAAATGAAAGCTTTATTCCGTCCACGAGTGTGTTCTTTTGTGGAAGACGAGGGCTAAAAAAAGGAGGGGGGGGGGTTCACATGAGAAGCTTCGAGCCCCCGTTAACATGGCATACAGTGAGAGCGTGGAAAGACTTACTAAATATTTGTACACAGTGTACAATGATGAATCACTCACATATTTGTGTGAATAAATTGATACTTCGTTTATACAATTTTAACAATGTATGAATCCAAAGATCTGGAATATAATTTCACGTAATGTGTAATTTTTACAGAAAAGAAGTTCATCAATCCTTCGCGAGAAAAAAAACGCCTTAATTGCACAGTTCCCTGCTATTTCTAAATTGATTCCGTATTGTTCCGTATTCCGTATTGTTCCGTTCCGTATTGTTCCGTATTCCGTATTCCGTATTGTGGAAGCGTGTGACGGTGCATTTGTTTTGTTAGCATGAGGCGTGCAAACGGTATTTCCCAGATACCATCACTCCGTGAATAATAAGACTTTGTGAGGGCTGTCGGCTCTGGAAATGTACATAGAAGTCAGTGTGAATTGATTTATACTTTCGGGCTAGATTTAGTGGGTGCAACTTATGCACAGACACGAGATTGTATTTTATACACAGTGTTTTTGTGTGTGCAGTTTTTTCAACGCACGCAATGAAACGAGTGCTTTCTTCTTTAATACAAGCAGCTGGTTCAGGTTCGTTAACGCGGTTGTGCCTCAGGCTAGACAGCAATAACTTAAATGGGAAATAAATACTGCACTATAAATACGAAGTTTGACAGCTGCTGGTAAGTGGAATTTCAATTTCGCCAGAGCTCCTACTGCCTTTGCTATCTGCGTAGCAACATGGTTAACATGGATGTCCCAAGACAGATGCTTTTGAAAAAGATTCGTGACGTAACTTTGCGTAACGTCGTCTATGACTGCGTGCCGCCGTCTGCACGCGTGTACGCACTAACCACGTCTTTCCTTCCTCTCTCTTCCCCCTATTGCACTTTTCGCATCCCGCGGCGTAGGGTACTTGACCGGACGCTTTTTTGGCAAGCATATCTACATTCCCTATTACTTTTCTCATCTCTTCTTTCAACTTTTGCTCCTCCTCCTCGACTGAATATACCTGTGAGCCAGTGACGTAAAGCCCCAAATGAAACCATAGTTCTGTGGCCAGTAATTCAAGACATGAGCCCAGATGCAAACACAACATTGCTGCGATGTTCAACTCTACACTTTACGAACCCGCCGTGGTTCAGAAAGAGAAACGGCGCGACACCACTTGCCACTGTCGCCGTGACACTCTCGCCTACTATAATGTGCATCTGCTTCACACGTCATCACATACTTCTGGAGAGGGCTATGTTATAAGTGGGCAGTCAGGCAAACCTCTCTTAATTTAGTAAATAGCCCCTCTTTCTTGGAATTTTGAATGCTGTCGTTTCAGGCAGCAAGAACAAAAGAAAATACAGCAAAGACAGTCTCATCAGCGGCTGACGCATTTCTTGCCGGAGCGTTAATGACAGAGAAATTTGAAGGCTCCCGATGGGAAAGACGATAATGCTCTTTAGCCGGTTGTCGCAAGTGGCACCAACGACGTTGGAACCACTCAGCCGGCTCACTTATACTTAGCGCCATTTTTCTCTCCCTTAAGCGTACCATCAAAGCTTCGCGAGGGTTGATATTAGTGAGGCCACATAATGCTCAGCAGTGGCGATTTCGTAAGAACTAAGCGGGCCATCGAGGTAATGCTTTCTTTTTTCCTGGCGCATCTGAGAGGGTGGCGCCTGCTAGACGGTCACGAACTGGAATGGTTTGTACCAGTCGGTGCTGCCCAGGAATAGCAGCGCTAATGGAAGGACGGACTGCAAGGTGCGGGCTCGAGCAGATTACCTAGCTTAATGTTGGTGATGTTCTTGTAAAAATGCGTCTTGTCACCATGTCCTTGGGCAAATGCACGTTTATGCCTGTACTGCCATGATAAATCGTCTGGACTTAGAGGAGGAACGTGAGCGGCTTCCACAGCGCAGCCACCTGGTGTAGCGTAGTTCAACCAGGCAAACACAGATAATATTGCCGTAAGCAAGTGTATTTTACTCCATGGGCCACACATTGTGGCTCATAAACATACGAAATTTAATTTGTGCGGGTAATGTACGACCTTTGCTAAAAATGTCTCCATCAAGTTCCCGAAAGCATTATATGTCACAATGTTTCAAATGGGCAAATCACATGTGGGCACGGAGTTAAAATGTGGGATTTAATTACAGGCAACAGAAATTCCTAATGCAGTTGCTCGAAAGAAACAGCTTTACAGGCAATCCGGCTGTCATTATGCATGGCCCCGCAAGTCTATTGTCCTTCTACAGCGAAGCTGTTAGCCTCTCGTTGATTGGCAGTTTTCGTGTCCATGTCCGTGGGCAGTATGTGGGCAGATTCCGGGAGTAGTGCAATACCGGACTCACCCACGGCGGAGGTTACGCAGGCTTCAAGCACTCAGCAAAATGAAGCTAAAAATGCATACAGTCTTTGTAATCACGCATACAATACAGAAAACAGCATTCGTTTCAATAAAGAGTGAGCACGAAACAAGCATCCGAACTACATAATTGATGATAAGGCCGTCCTGTCAACAATAGAGTTTTTGCTAGTCCGGTGCTCCGGTTTACGCAGGCGGAGTGAGCGTTTTACCGGAGGGGTTTTGGCGTAAACGTGAGCGGCCGGAATGGTGCAGCCACCTGGTGACGCAGAGCTCAACCAGCATCACATCAGCACCAACATCAGCAGCGAAGTTGAATATACTTGGTTGATTCAGTGTTAGCTCTGTGTTTGTCTGCTTCAGCTCTGCTCCACGAGCTGACAGCACCTGTCGAACCGCACATGTCTACGCATCTTGCCCATACGGTGATGCGCCCAGTCCGCCGGCGTTTACCGGAACGCCGGACCCCTTTGACCCCTTTTCATGAGGCAGTTTGCTCTGGAGATACGAGATGGCGCTGTCGGCGACGCGCCGCACGTTGTCTCAGCTAAAGCGCACGAATACGAAACCATTACCTTTCCTGCCCTGCGTCTGCGCAATCAGCTGTCGGCAATACAACTGGGTTTTCGCTAACGCATCGTGCTCAATTCATGCTGCAAGATATGCAGCGGTGGAGTGAAAACGTGTGCAGTTGTTGGCTGCAAAAATTGTGACTGCGATATAAAGGAATGGAATGATTCTGCGTGTCCAAATTCACGGACGGCTGCTACGTTAGGAGCGCCTGTGTTGCCGGCTCTTCGCGATGCATGGCTTCACTCGAAGATACAAACAATTCACTCGCATCCGCCAGCGTTGCAGCGCTAACTTCCAAGGAAAATACTTCAATTCCGGAATGCCTGCACGAGTGAGTACCGCTCTTATACGCCGGTGACAAAAGGCATAGCGACACTTCTTGGCATATAGTAAGTTTCTCGCACGTTATCTACACAAATCTAACTCAACTGACACGCCAACTTACGCCCACTCTATGACCAACGTATCAAGAATAAGTGAAAGGGCGCACACTTGAATCAATGCGCCAAAGCATGGGTGACGGCGACTAACCGACAGCACACTAATGTTCGAAGCTGAATCTTTCCTAACGGTTCATACAGTAAGCGAGTGACTAGCGATAATACGTATTTGCTACAAGCTATTACAATGTGTGTGTGTGTGTGGAGTTTATGGAAGAACGCCCTTGCTGATTGTATGTCTC
This sequence comes from Dermacentor albipictus, assembly GCF_038994185.2. Lineage (NCBI taxonomy): Eukaryota > Metazoa > Arthropoda > Arachnida > Ixodida > Ixodidae > Dermacentor > Dermacentor albipictus. Next base: position 87,623,767 of record NC_091825.1, read on the forward strand.
AACAGCGTTTTTGATAAATTCTCTCCTTGTGTCGTTTCTATATGTTCCCACGATTAATAGGTGCAATAACCTTGAATTTCAATATATTTTGCTGCCTTATTTATAGAACGCACGGCGCTTTTAATGTCGAAAGGCGGGTAACAGAAAACGTTATATGCATCTTTAATTAAGGCAGGGAGGGCGTGGGAGGGCGGTAGAGAATGGAGAAGGAAAATAAGGGGTGTTTCGGATTAACTATAAAAATGGGCTACATCTACTCCTGCATGCAGTATGCAGAATGGAAAGATTCATCTTTCACAGAAATAGCAACGTCATCACGATATTTCTGTCGTATTACGATACGCGTCACATTAACACATATTCACTACCACACTACACCCCACCATTCTTTCCGCAGGTGGTCAAAATTATACCGGAATTATACCAAATTATACACTACGGCGTGCCTCATCGTGGTTTTGGGACGTAAAACACCACAATTTATTTCCCGCCATTTTGAGATGAATTTTGAAGGATTTACTGCCTTACCTGCTGCTCCATCGAATAAAATAACGCTGCTCCTCTCTTTCACACATTTCCAGTGAAACCACCATGTTTCCGTTGGGGCTGGATCTGCGTTCCTCTCTGATCATCGGTCGCTGTAAATCATGAGCGACTCTCTCTTACAAGAAGTACTTGCTCTATTGAAGAGCGCCTAATTGACTATTTTCTTCTAACTATTGTCGAAACACATTTAAAATACTATACTTTGAGAACTTTTTATCGTATGTTTCGATCTACATTTTCCTTCCTAAGTTATATTATTGCAGCCTTCTTTCTTTCGCATTCTGCTCCGAGCACTATGATTACTGTCAAGAACAACCGATTATGAATCCTCTGCATAAAGTCTGTTCCACCGTAGTCAGCAAAAAAAAGAAAAAGACAAAAAAAGAGCTTATCGATTTTAAGAGCTTGAATGTAGCATCTTCTTGAAAAGAAAAATAAGGCTACAAACACACTGCTTTCAATGACGTATAGTAGCCGTCCATTCTAGAGATCCGTCCGCCAAATAAAGTATTCACGGGCAGCTCTTAAAATTTGTCTGCATGGTACTTCATCTCAACTAATTAGGCGCTGACGTACAAATTTAATGGGACAAGTTGAATCCCCCGGAATGTGCTTCAAGTTTAAGGAAGCACGGATACGTCAGCTATGCGCCACCGAAACCGGACTTAGTCGAACTACAGAACAGATAAATGCAGCATCAAGCTTTCTTTCGACATATTCACTTTGTTCCTCTCTGTTGAGCACCGTTAAAACGCAGCTATTTTCTTGCATACCAGCAGTGTACGCTTCAATAATTACTTGCAATAAATTACATTTTGTAGTAATTTTGCTATGATCGATTACATTTTTTCTACTCGGTAGAGCTCGCGGTAATACTTTTTTTACTTTTTTATGTAACTAATTACATATAACCAGTTGCTTCATTTACAATTCAAGCTGCGACAGGCGACGCATCTTTGAGTTCTCGAATTTGGCGGTAACTAAAGCAGAAATCACGTGGTAGTGCCACTCCACAGCCTCGCCGATGCGCATCTTGCGACACGAAAACCTGTGCGCTCTGTATTTTTTACCGCTTCTTAACCATCCACCAGATGTTGGCCAACGAATTGCACCGACGCTTCTATGGCCCAATAGCGATGGCCACTGGAGACGCTGATGCCAGGAAATCATCTATACGGACGATTTTTTACAGCTTCGCATAGGCCCTAACGACAGCGCCATCTCCGAGCCAGGACCCAGACGCGAGCGTCTTGACACTGAGTAACCACGGTCTTGCACGCAAGGGGTTCGTACGTTACAACACAGCCCTTCTTCTTTTTTTTTTCAGCGCACACAATTAGTGAGTTCTCAGTGTTGGTACAGATGTCTTCACAAGAAAACCAGAGAAGATGGTCGAAGAAAATTTTGAAAAGCAACTGTTCGTGAATATAAACAAGGTGTGGAGGGCTGCGGAGGATGCACTAAAACAAAAGAGGAGAGCTCGTTCTGTTTGCGGTATTTCTGCATTGTTAAGAATCGTTAGGGGGAAAATAACGTAAGCGTAATCGATTATATTTATGTAACTGCTAGGTTATTTTCGTGGGATAATAATTGGTCAGTGTAATCATATAGATTTTCAATGTAGTTATTGTAAAGTGTACAAGTTTGTCCAGTGCAACCTTGTTACGCTATTGTTATCAATCCGTCGTACGCGACAGTATAACCACCCAAGCGCGCATGCTTTATAAACCAATATAGCGACCGAAAGCTGATCAAGTTAGTAAAAGTTCATTTTGCCGAAAGGCAGGCACATCAACGCGGACACAAAGAGGTTAGAGTCTTCCGGCCGTTTGTAACCGAAATCGTGGGTCACCATTTCCGTTGGCTAGCCAACCTTAACCACAAGAAGGAATTAACAAAAAGGACAACATAGACTTGCACCTCATAACTCTCACAAAAAAGAAGCAGAGAGAAGAAAAAATTAAGCAGGCGAACCGGAATGACAGGACTGGATGGGGAGGCGCTTCGAGCAAGTCACGCCACATTATGCAAGCGTTATTCCCGATGACAATGGTTACTCATGAAATGAACTACTCATATACCCGACGCTTTTTACAGCGAAGCTGTATACCTCTGCCCCGCAATGAATTTCTCGTGACCGTGGGCAAAAATGTGGGCCAATCCCGGAGGTGGTGAAATACCTGGCCAACCCGCGGCGGAGGTGAAGCCGGCTTCAAGCACTCCGCCCCTAGTAATAATAATAAATAAATAATAACTGAAACATATAAATTAAGATGCATTGTTTCAAGTCGATGTCTATACTGGCATTGTTTACGAGCAGCACATGAGCTGTACAGTGCCCACCACTGTGAGGATGTCAGCGCCGTACAAACGAAAGACAGAACAGTGATATCCGCTGTGGGTATATCTCCGGGAACACCCAAGTGTGATACTGAGAAGTTCATCACCCCACACTTTGCATGGGGTAACCGTGATGGCACTATCCCAGAGATTATCGTTTGATACTTCGATGTGGACATTTCAAAACCAAACAAGATATGGTTCACTCAGTTTGCCCTAGAAGAGTTTGGTTTCAAATGCCACACCCATACAAGTCACTGAACTACTCAACCGTTGTGGTGTATAGATTTAACTTTGGCCAAGAATCCGTCTAAGGTTGTAACCGAACCAATTAGTAATCACAAAGCTGTCGTCACTACAATTACCAATGATGAAAATGAATAAATGCACCCTTGTCTAACCCTGTGTTATGGGGTACAGCATCGCTGGACATGCACATTCACAGAGTGGGATGGCTCCTCAATGTTTTAAGCTGCACCATTCTTTTAATTCTTGTGTCAGATAGCAGCATTCTTACCCTTGACTTAAATTACTCGGTGAGGTGGCCCATTATTTCTAGGAGAAGTCAAATCAATTAATCAAGTAATTAACACAGTTGCATTAATTTCCATTTTATTAATTACTTTACGCCCCATATCTTAATCTACAATTTCTAGCTAGTGAGTATGCAAGGCATGTTGCCTTTGAACGAACTCATGAATATTGCACCGGTCTCGAGGTGTGCGCCCTCAAGCTTGCGTAAAATGTGCATTGTTGTTACATTTACTTTAAGAACAAAACGCTGTTTTATCTATTGGAGCCCGAAAATAACTGCAACGCCAATGCATTTCGTGGGACACCCTAAAAACAATATTCTTAAACCGGCGCTGTCCTGAAAATTCGTTTTAAGTAGATATGTCTTGTACACTCATTAGCTATAATTCGTAGATTAAAATATTGGCCGCAAAGTAATTAACAGAAAGGGTAATTAGCGCATACATGTTAATTATTTAATTAATCATTTCGATTTCTCGTAGCAGTAAGGAGCCGCCTCACCGAGTGTTTAAATCAAGCTTTACAATTGTGCTATCTGCCACATACTATTTCAAAAAGTTTGCTTCAACTAAAGAGAGGAGCCCGTACGTACAGCACAGACGCTCGCAAAATGAACAAGTAACAAACACAAGCACACACGTTAGCAAGGGCGTCTGGTTCAGGCCAGTGCGTACCATAAAAACACGTCGTCGTTGCGCGCAAAGCACTGGCCGTGCTGCCGGAATACCTAATGCTGCATGTCGAAGGAGCTGTCACGTTAATTTAAAACTGCCGCAAGACACATGCAAGCGCTCCACGCATAATTTAAGTCATCGCGCAGCCTTCGTACGTTATATTTGAAATACCGTGCTCCTGGACAGCGCAGGGATGCTCTGTTTGTGCACTGGAATTCCACAACTTACTTGGCCACCAGGGAAGGTGAAATGAATACACTGTTGATCTTTTATGCGAAGCACATTACGAGAGCTCAACCCAGCTCCTCAGGCGCGGCGGTGTCGCCATGAAATCACGTGACACCGTGACGTCACGACAGAGGAGAAGTGGCTTTGGCTCAACTCTTGCAAGACGGGCTGGGTGGGAATCGAACCAGGGTCTCCGGAGTGTGGGACGGAGACGCTACCACTGAGCCGCGAGTACGATGCTTCAAAACGGTACAAAAGCGCCTCTAGTGAATGCGGTGTTGCCCTAGAAACGAGCTGTTTCTAAGGCGTGCGTCTCTTGCTCAGGCGCACATTTCGTTGCCGCGCCGAACGCTGCTTTGCTCGACGCTCACCGCGTCCAATGCGGGGCGCGTAGTCGCTGCCCTGTAGCCCATTGTCTTACACCCCTCGGCGGGTCGACGGGAACGCTGTCGCGTTCCACTCTTGAAGGCGAAGAAGTAATGCATGAGTTGTTTCTTCGTCTAGCCGAACCAAATATAGCCCAGCAACAGCAGTTCACCAGGCTAAACAGTGGTTCAACAACTAAAATAAAGGCTAGTATGCTTCGCATCCTGGGCTTAACCTTACCTAAGCCACAGCCATTTTTTTCTTTCTGTGTTCTTTTCTTTTTCCGTGGACTTCTACAACAGTCAATGGAGGAACAAGTTCCAGAAAGCACGAACAATGAAACACAAATCTGCCTAGCCCGTCAGCCATTTATGTGCGTCATGATCAACGTTAAAGGGCCAAAGGAGTGGTTTTAGTCAATAAAGTTGAGGCCTACCTACTATGACGTAGCAGCGTATGTAGAAGTTATGTCGGTGCTAGGCTAAGCGCTGGTAACTATCAGACCGAGAACAGGCAGAGCAAATAAAGTGGCACTTGTGAAGGGCGATTGAGCGCAGTATGAATCAAATGCGAGCAATCGAGGAAAACTAAGGTGGCGACTATTAATTCGTCTCCGTAGATGTTCGCAATAAACTATGCAGCAAACAAAAGTTAAGCGAAGCGGAACTTGAATCACATTAAAGGAAGCCGTGAATCGTCCTAGGGGCAGGTGTAAAAATATATTTATGCAGATCCTGAGCACGTGTTGGAATCTATGTGAAGCGAAGCTTTAGTGAAACGGCGAAGTAAATGTTTCGTGTAATTTTTATGTTATGCAATAGACCATTCACAATCTGTGCCGAATTATATATATTGTGATTGTGATATGCTTAAAAGACCGCTGTATTTTTCGCGCATTCAATCTCATATTCGTTAATGCTTATTAATGTGTAGATTAACAAGCAATGCATACAAGTTCATACGCAGAATATATTCTAGAGCATGGCATTATGAAAGCGAATCACTTACTTTAACTTAAATTAACGTCGTACATATCGTGTGAAACTGCAGGTTAAGAGCTTGCATTCAATGACGCATACCTTCCCAGTAATAAGCAATATAATCTTAGAAATGTTCGGTTCAAGGCACCACAAATCAGGATCAACTATGCAACAAAAGAACGTGCGTATCTAATGCCGTAATTTTTTAATACACACCCGGCTTTCATAAGAATTGTGAAAGAAGCTATACATGTCAGTTCTTCAAGTGGGATAAAGCCATATCTCGTTGCCTGACCCACGAAATAAAAGAAAACTGTACCTGTTCGAAGCAAGCATTATACTATTGTTCAGGTGTACCCCATGTCACATTATACTTCCTTTTTATTTATGTTGGGATTTTTCAATAATAAATATTGCATAAATTAATTTTACATGTATGTAAACGTAAGCATTGTATAAGGTCGTAATTACAAATATTACAGGTCGCTCTTCGCGCTGCTGTCGAACACATTGAAAAAGAACCGCCCAACAAATGGACAATATTTTGTGACTCGAAAGCAGCCCTCCAGAGCTTGCGAAGTTTACGACGTGGCAATTATGAACAGCTGGTGTCACAAATCAACGAAACCTGCCATTGCGCATCTGAAAGAGGACATGATATCTTATTTCAGTCGCTGCCGGGACACTGTGGCATCGTTGGTAATCACCTCGCCGATGACGCTTCCCGACGTGCCCAGGCTGGTTCACCGACACTCCTTATACCTTTATCCAGAGTCGACGCTGCAAGAGAGCTTCGCAGTCTTGCTCGTGCAATCACGTTAGGTTGCTGGCATACACCACAGAACTCTAAGTGTCGTTTACACAGCCTCGACCCATCACTGAAACTTACATTACCAGCGAACCTTCCACGACGTGACGCAACACTGCTGTGTCGGCTGTGGGTAGGAGCAGCATTCACCAACTCCTACAGCTACCGTATTGGAATGGCGGATTCACCGATGTGCGCTAAGTGCAAGTGTGAAGAGACCATCAGTCACCTTCTGTGCCACTGTTCTCGCTTCGATAATCAACGTGAGACTCTCCAGTGTGCCTTAAATAGACTGGATGACAGGCCATTTACGGAAGCAAAGATCTTGGGAGCCTGGCCTCACAGTTCATTGGCCCAGAAAGCCGTTCGAGCGCTTTTTCGCTACCTGAGGGCAACAGACTTGAGTGCCCGACTATAGACATCCTACACTTAAGTTCTCTCTCTTCCTCTTTCACTCCCCATTCCCCTCCCCACGTGTAGGGTAGCAAACTAGACTCAGTCTGGTTAAACTCCCTGCCTTTCCGTCTTCCCTTCTCTCTCTCTCTCTCTATTAAATATTGTATAAATGTATATGTGCCGTTACCACACGAGCAGTGTACGGGTAGCACCGTCATTGTCAGGCAGAGATCGTGTGTTGTTAGCCGTGTCATCTAAAGCTAAGCTGCGTTTAAACAATGATGAAAAATAACAAAATAAAACGAAATGAAATAAAATTCATTTACCAAATCAAGCGGATGCGCAGTGTGAGATGTCCACGCGGCAGCATCACCAGTACGGAGGCAACGTACGCTGGTTGAGGCAAGAATGGTGATGGTAGGTGACGGCTTATGTAACAACATTTAAGGATTCCGCAGCTTTTGTGCTACAGTGGCAGCATCGACGCCCAACCGCATAAGGTAAGCGAAGAAAGCTTCGCCTTGATACAACACGACGAAGGAGAAACGCAGCATACTATAAAGCTCCCTGCAATGACCGAAATGCTGCCTACGCGCGAGGTAACCTGTCATAATAAATCAACGGCCCCCCATGCGCGCAAAGAGAAAACAGCTTTACCGCAGCTGCCGCGATCGTTCACGTGATGCCGTGCCGACCAAAGAAAGAAAAAGAACAAAAAAAAAACACGCCAAGAACATGTATGCTATGTGCTGTAGGGAAACAACGCGCTCACGCGAACAAGAATGCCGGCGAGCGGAGAGAACACCGCTCAGTTACTCACGGTAGAGGCAGTAATCTCACAGATACGCGATGCCCGCGCACGCTTCCTTTCGAGCTTCATCTCCGCTGTCGCTCCATTCAACGGTACGTCTACATCATCCTTCACTCTCGCGGCGATGTTCCTGAACTCCGCCTACACCATCAGAGCGGTGAGGAGTACGCCTGGTAAAGTGTCGCTTCTGCTCCCGTTCAGTGTCTTCAACCGCGAGCACTGTTACGCTAACCTGCCCGCGCAAGTAATACGCCGAACATGTATTTCTTTATATATACAAATCTTATTTCATTGCCTTTGTCTTAACCCCTCGTTTTTCTTCTTCCTCGCTCACCAGAAGGCTATAGCTACCCGAACACAAAGGCAAGCGCCCAAGTAACGCTCATGATTGAAGCGCACAAAATAGAGCGAACGTGGGGACGACTGCATAAGTGCGCCGTCGCTAAACAAGTCAATGATATATTTTTTTTCTTTATTTAGAAGCGGTGCACAGGACTGGGCCATGAGTGATCGATAGCTGGCATAAGTGTTACTCAGTCTTTCGCAAGATATATTGTTCTTTTTGGTAGATGGTCTTTTCTTGTCTCTTGTTTTTAGTTTTCTCGGTGCATTGTTGCACATTGGCTTTTTTTTTTCATTTCTTGTGCGCGTTGTATAGCGCCTGTACTGTAGCATAAGTTCCAGCGCACATATGCAAATAAGCGCGGTTGGAAGACGACGCTGCGTGTGTACTCAGTTTATTTGTTCGCGTCCAGTAGCGTGCCACGCTGTACACTGAAGTCGGGCATAAGCATGCGCGCACGAACACGCGCACTCACGCGCACATCTACGAGCATAAGCATACAAGCGCGTTACCGCACAATCTACTCCCTAAGCCTTTCAATCACTCGCGCCATAGCCTGGTCGCCCCTTGAGACAGTTCATCTTTACTGATGAGGTAAGTCCAATTTATTTCTATGTCAAGTTAAATTTAAGAAATTCCTAGGCGAGGCCTCCTGTGCTCAACTTTATTTAGCCTCTTTCCTTTGCATGCGATGCTCGGAACGTGGCAGAAAATACAACGCCCACGTTGGTTTGAATGGCACGACGCCCCCTATTTCATCCTTTCGATTGCAAGTTTGATCTTGTGATCTCACCGGCAAGTAAAGTTTGTGTCACTTCCACTTGGGTTTCTCAGCGCGCCGTTATAGGCCGAGCTGGGCAGCGGCTGTCTCCGTTGGGGCCCTGCATTATAGAAGAAGGAGGTCTGGAGGGACCCACGCTGCTCCAAACGAGAATCCTTTTATAGCACCGATAAAGTTTGTTCTCTCTCTCTCTGCCTCCGTTTCTCTCTCATTGCGAATTCAAGTGTGCTTGTTTGCTTCTTTGTTTGTTTTACTGCCGAGGCATGTTCGCCTTTGCAAAACGCAATGTCTTCGGTTCTCCCCAGTTTCTTATGCCTTTAAGCATACGTCTGTTTCTGTCTGCGAGAATTTCGCAGATTGAATATAAGCCGAAAGGTACACTTACGGCACAATGCTATCCAGCCCAAGCAGACAGCTGTAAAAAAGTAAAATTTAGCGGCAGTTACGAGCGGTGAAATTAATATTCTCGCCCTCTTAACGGCATCCGTCCCACGCATCAGCCTCTAAACGACCTTGCACCCTACATCAGCGGTTCATCGGTGCGCTAGAACGTCGCCATGAAAGGTCGCCACGTGGCGACAGTGTGCTAGCTGTACAAAGGGACCTGGAGCGAAATGAACCATAAACTGGAGGACCCGCAAGGCATGAAAAGAGAGGCGCGCGGTGGTCGATAATTGCTAGCTGCAAGGCACAACCGAGAACTTGGGGAAAAAAAGGGATGGGGGGGGGGGGTTACGCCCTTGCTCATTAGTCGGGTAAGAGCTCCCGTGTGACAGGTGCGAATATTGCGTCACCGAGAAGAGAGAGTGCCTTGAATAATCATCTGCGGTAGGTTGCACGCGCAGGGGCTGACGAAAAAGTGAACAGTGGCACCAAACACGAAGTAAAAGTGGAAGGAGGCAAAATGTGCATTTCGCAAACAGGCAAGTGCGTCAATAATCACTTGAGAGAACATCGATTCTTGTTAAAAGAGTGAGGTGTCTCACATGCGGCTGAACAATGAAGAAGTTGCTGTTGTTGGCCTCGTCTCGAGGAATAATTTTTAGGCACCAGGATCAATTAACTAGCGACCTTTTCGAATCAATATCGCTCACGAGAGAGGAGCCAATTGGGCATTAATCTAGTCACAGCTACGTGCTAAAGAGATTGCCTGTTTTAATATTTAAAGAAGCTTAGTTTTTTGGTAGTTTTGTTGTCGTTTGTTTCAGATTTGCGTTGGCTTGTCATTCTTTTATTTTGCAACTAAGGATCTTTAATATTGTGTGATAGGCCTTTGCCCTCGTAACAGACTTCCCTATGCTCTGCCACATATATGCAAGATATATTTGTAAGCATATGTGGTTTGTTGATGTAATAAAGAAAATACCTAGCTGTGATTGAAGCGCTATCGTATCTCTTGTACACTCTCTGCTTATTTTGGCAAAATGCAGCTGTTCCTCTTTCAAAATTACCTTTGCATAAAATTCATGATGGAACGAGCATCGTAATGCAACGCAATGCATAATTCAGAAGATGTAGTGTCGTTACTTACGGGGCCCCTGACCAGGCCCCTTCGGAAATTTTGCTTATACAGTACACCGCCATGTACGGAATTTTCAAATTAGATCATTATTTGAGGAGATAAAAGAAATCCAAATGTCCCGTTGCCATGATGATAGGAGAGGTTCGCTACCAACATAGACACTCTCTCCCGTTTCCTCAGCTAGAGTCACGTCGTATTCGTACTTCTGCGTCGATTTGCAATATACTGTTCCCGTCTTGATGTATCTCATGCGAGACCTCCAATGCTGGCTAGCATCTTGCGTTCTCCGCAAGTTAAATGTATGTGCGAACGTCCACAGTGTTTAGATCGTGTATGTAGGGTAATGCTCGCTTCTCCGCATTAGGATCATGCAAGCGGAGAAGCCCTCTTGTGCATGTCCGCTTGTTTGTCAGAAGCCCTGTTTGAACAGTGATGTCATTCAGAGCTTACATGACGTCAAAGTCAAAACACACCGGCCCTAATATTTCTATAACTTGCTAGTTACACGAAGTGCTATACTTCCAAACGTTGCCGTGGCAGCGGCAGGTACAATTAACGTAAACAAAGAGAGAGAGAGAGAGAGAGAGAGAGAGAGAGAGAGATAAATTATGTTTGATAGGCAGGGAGGTTAACCGGAATAGATAGAGATCCAGTTTGCTACCCTGTACTGGGGAAAGGGCTAGAGGTAAGGGGAGACAAAAGTAAAGACAGTCCATGCCCAGGAACAACAAAGTGTTTTTATATATAAACGAATAGCGCGCAGTGGACGAAGCAGTAAAATTCAGACACACACTAATAGTACGAGCGCTCGGTACTGTCCATGCGTGTCTGAATTTCACTGTCTAATCACCAGCGCACTATTCACTGCTATTCAGATCATGCACCAACAAGCCCAAAAAAGCTACGCTGCTGTTTTTATAGTACTGGTAAACTAACTTAACCAATTTCATCATTAACGTTATTTCTTTTTTATTGAAGGAACATAAAACACAAAACATGTATTGTACAAGAAATGACAACGGAAAGCAGGACAGTTTGGCAAGGATAAGCACAAATATAGGGAATTCGAAAGCGTCACGAAACTCCAATAAATAACTAGTGCTACAACATCTATCTTTAGTGCTCCAAGAAGGTCCCAAACACGAGAAGATGCTGCGAAATCTGTGACGCCCCACTTATGTGCCATCACTGAGATTTCAGCGCAAAATCCTGGATTATGAAAATACAAGCGTTCCTTTCTCTGGTATGGCCCAGTACAACTCAAAAAGCGCATGATAGTGGACAAATTTTATTGTCCAGCTTACGAGAGAAATCGCAAGAAGAAAAAAAAACTTCGACAATTCAAAGCGTGCAAGATCTGTTGTTAGAATGGCGCCAAAATACATTCATCTGAAGCAGTTACCTTTGCTGTGTCTCAATCGTGAACGTGCCGTGACGCGCCGCTCTGCTGGGCACACTGTTCTGGTGTCCCTCTCTCTCTTTTTTCTCTCTCCACTTTCTTGTATTGTTTGTGGCAATTTCCACATGTTTAGTTGCGCCGTTTTGCTCAATAACATTTCGTTACAAATGAGCACCTACGCTTGTCTGTCCTGCCTGTCGTCGTCCCTGTATTCTTTCCGCGCTTCAACGTTACTCGTTACGGCAAGTCAACTAACCCGTTCTCAAGCCTTGAAAATTGTGTATGGCGGCACCACTTGCCACCGAGTCGGCCACGGTACAGCACACACAGGCCTTACAAGTACAGAAGGAGATTGAAGCCTCGCCAGGCAGCGGCTCCTCGTTAAACGAAGCACTCGAGACGTTAAGCGATTCTCTCGCGTGCGTGACCCGCTTGCAGGTAAACATGTGCGGCCGCAAACTTCATTGATCAGTCAGGCGCACGGAAGGGACTTCTTGCCAGTATTAAGGTGCGAAACGGGAAAATCAGCGTGATGTGTGCGCATTAGGCGTAAAAACACATCGGTCCCGCATTGTTGCGAGCAATAACGTTAATGCCGTGAGCAGTAAGATGACAGATGAGACAGGGGGAAAGGAAGAGGACTCCGGCAAAATTTACTTGTGAAATTCTCCGGTTGAAATGCCGCTTGAGTTTATTGTTGGATGCTTGCGGGATGGCCGCGGGCCCTTCGGTGGCCTCCGTTCTCAAGCTCATATCGTCTACTGAACAATAGCAAAGTGTCAGGACGACTTTGGTGAGTTACCGCGGACGTCTTTTACAACATGCGAGTTGGCCGGCGCGAATACAGAATGGCGTTATGACTACGACTGTAGGAAGCAGTGCTGCAGCTAATTTCAACAATGATAAATATGACTTTTTTTTGCGATATGCTCCTACACAGTCTTCTGAAAAGCAGAAAAAATCGTACTGAGAAAACTGAAGAAACACTGCACCGACTGAACGGAGCATTGACAGTGGTCTTCTTCGCTTTTTTTTTTTACGCACTCTGCGTCTTTGGAAACTTTGTTGCCCTACGCGCTCAGGCCGCGCATGCGCCATTGATAGCAATACAGCACGGCGGCGGCGGTACCGACGGCGGGGATGTGCTTCGAGCGTCGATATAATTCATCGCAATTAAAATAAAGAACATCAGCCATTCCTCGCATGCCTTGCAAAAGGACGTATTGGTGTTTCTTCAACCCGTCGTAAACTTAATCAGTGAAGAAGCAAACAGTTATTCCGCGCGTGAAACTTCAATAGAACTTAGTTTGAACGCAGGTGTCCTGCACATGGGCACCGCCAAGTACTGACGTAATAGCTGTAATCACGTCTGAGGGCACATTGACGATTTAGAGTCAAAAACCGTTTGTCACCCAACTCACGGCGTATCGAAATACAGCGTTCGGGAAGTAACACGTGAATGGATTGCTGCCAGCTACAAAAACGGTGCAAGAGTAGATTGCGCTGCCTAGTATTCTTCGTACATCATCTATACAATTGACTAAAAAGGACGTCCTCTCGATATAATGTATATATGTGCATTTCTTGTGGAACACGGCACTATAAGTATTGTAAACCATGTAGTATTTTGTAACTTCGCGGTTACTGAGTATTGCCTACGATTGCTCCATGGATTCTTCAGTTAGAATACGTTGCGCATATCTGCTTATCTTTGCCAGCCTTTCCTCATTTCCCACAAGAACCACTTCTCTCTCTCTGTGAAGCCACGTGGATGTTTACAGTACCGTATTCCTAGCCCGTGTTACACACACATAAATGTGTTTCATGTTGTTAAATTTTTCTCAGTTACACTTCTAAATACCATGCGGATGTTTACCGTGCCTTGTACAAGCGAGATGACATTTCAATACAGAATGTGCCGTCAACATGGTCGTCCATAACATAATGTAGCAATCTTATCACTGTGTGTAAGCCAGAAAATAGATTTTGCCTCAACAAAGCTGAGGAAACGTTCACTTTGTCCACGCGCATAAAGATGTTGCTTTCAGCAACTAACCTTTGTATTTCAACAAAACAAATAAAGAAAGAGCGTTTTTCGCGGGTTCGTAATGTAGCAGTCAGTAATAGCTTGAGCACAAATCCAACGCCCAGTGACCACTTCTTCGGAGTAGCCGAAACCGATCTCGAAGGCGACGGTTTTGAAGGCTGTATGCGACGGAAGCAGTTGCTGAACCAGAAACACGTAATAGCCGCAACGTTTTTGACATCACTTGTAGACTGACTTCATAAGCTGTTGTATCACTGAACTGCCATCGAGCCTCAGGAGCATGTGATCGAGAAAAATTAACTGCGCCCACCACCACCACGACCATCAAAGGAGATCGAGGTCACAACCCCATCAAGAATGCGTAGTCGCAATCCGGACGAGGTTTAACCACCATAGAGTTTCCCACAATTACTAGAGAAAACTCTGGCGCTCCAATCGTTCAGCTACCATGGGAATGATGGGTAGTACGTGGATTTTTCTGATCTTTGCGCTTGGGGCTTTCGACGTTCTTGTGGCTTCGTTTATTATGCTTTATCCGGGCATAAACTAGCTCAAATTTTTTGGCGAATCATGCTTTTTTTACGCAGGCGGTAATAACACTCGGCAAGCACGGTTCCGCTTGTCCACGAGTACCTGGCGTAATGGTTTCGATATTGGGTTTCTGCGCTAGAGGTCGTGTGATCGAATCCTGCTGTCGGAAAATTTTAATGTCTGTTCACTTATTCATAACGCAGCTACTTTGCAAAGTCCCGAAGCCGTTTGAAGCGAGAAGGACATAATTTAGGTTAATTCATGTACTAACCATGATTCCCGTGCTGACTGAACTACCCTGCTTGCAGCTCCCGTAGACATTAGGGCCAGACATTAGTCTAGTAATGACTTTAGTTAAAACACGTTGGCGGGCTAGTTAGGGTGAATCCAGTATATAATGTGTTAGCACGACTGAACTAGGACGTAGGAGGAAATGGACTTGGAAGAAGCTGTCTGTGGGTGTCTGTTTCTTTCTACGTCCTCGTTCAGTCGCGCTTAAGCAATCTATCTCTCTAGTAATTGTATGAAACTCTGTTAAAACCACCGAGCTATCACCAAGCCTCTGCTCTTGGCTATTCGTGCATTACTTCGCGTGCCACGCAGGCTCTAAGAATGATGGTAACTGTCCAAGTGTGTGGGCGTCCACAGCGGGCAATATTGTATCGGACGAAACTTACGATGCTCGCATCGTGAAATTGTTGTCTTTGAGAAAATATCGGTGTTATAACATGACGAAGACAGCCTGCCGTTGGCGCAGTTAACGAGTTCAGACTCAAAGAAATCGGTAGGAAGTTTGATCATCATTATTAATCTTTCTTTATAGGTGACAAAGGCCCGAGTCAAGTCTTATAGAATTTACTCAGTTTACTTTCCCGTAGAATTCACTCCGGCCTCTATAATGCGTGTTTAAGTTTCTGCTCACCTTTCTTTCTCGACGGCACGCGTATGCACTTGGGTTCTTATTCTTTCTTAGTATCATTCTCTTTCGCTTTTGATTTTCGAGTGTTTGCATTTTATCCGGCGACATGGCATCAACCTTTATATGTTGTTTACTGCCTTTGCAGATTGGCCACATGGACGTTTTTGTGTCACGCTGCACTTCCGCATCAGCGTATGTTGGCGACGAAGCCCGGCAGGAAGTGAACTGTGATGGACTGCCTTTTACGCGGCTCTGGGACTGACAGACATGCCCGGAGTTCGCTGAATCTGACTTCTTCCCACTTCACGAACGGCAACTGTGCACCCTGGGAAACGCTGGTGGTATCCTTCGGCTACAAAAGCCTCGAAGCGGCACTACGACGACGGGGCGTGGAACCAGTGACATGGCATCAGCCCTCATACATTGTTTACTCCTTTCGCAGGTTATAGTCACAGGCACTATTCTTCGATAAATGTTTGCATTGCTATGCCGGTTCCACGCCAAAGTCTGTTTTTCTTGTGTTCAAAGCATTGTATTTTTTTTTGGAAGTTGCCCAGGCTACTTGTAAGACGTCAGTTTGTTGTTCGGAAGCGGTCCGCTTTCTATTTAGTGATTTTGCTGCTGTGCGGAGGGGATATAGAGCCGAACCCAGGGCCCGATACCGCATAGTTTGAACGAATACTTGAAGGTCAAAACAGAATATTGAAAAGGCTGTCAATAATGGAGAACAAGTTCTCTGCTGAAATAGAAGAGGTGAAGGCTCGTACTGTGTAAATAGAAAAAAACATTCAAAGGTGGGGATGATATTGGTGCTGCACTGGCTGACACTGAGGCACAGCAGCGTCAGAAACAGGCAACATTGTCGGCTTTTGGTTAAAAAAATGACGATGTTGAGAATCGTCAAAGGCGGGATAATGTACTTTTTTTATGGTTTTGAAGATAGTGATACTGGCGAAAGCGCAACAAAATCACGTGAGCTTGTCTCAAACCTGTGCCGCACGAAACTGGAACTTAATGCTGTTGGAATTGAGCGCGCTCACAGGATAGGAACCTATCGTGCAGATAAAGCACGCCCAATTACAGTGAAGTTTTCATCTATCAAAGAACGCCAACAAGGGTTAAATAAGGCACGCAAGTTAAAGGGCACGAACTATAGCGTTTCGGAAGATTTTTTACGCGTGGTGAGGAATAAAAGAAGCCGTTTATATAATTTTGCGAAGAACAATAGGTAAGAAGGTATAAAAGCAGTACTAAAGCTTGATACCTTGTAAATGGACAACAAACGCTATCAGATTGATAGCGTGACCAACAAAGTAGAGCACGTGTGACCATCCCCAGTTCCTAAGTTAAAGAAAATGCTCAGTGTTTTGGTTATAAACTGCTGGAGCGTAAGAAATAAAGTCGATTCTTTCCATCTCCTTGTCAGATCAGTTGAGCCGCCAATAGTTATTGGCACCGAGTCAAGGTTGAACTCGTGCGCCTTATATTCTGAAGTTTTCCCTGATGGCAATCATTGTTGCAGACGCCATCAAAGAGAAAGAGAGGGAGGGTTATTTATTCTTGTTAGCTCAAGCTTATCGTGTATGCCGCTGGAAGGTTTTGCAGCCGATCTTGAGTCTGTTTTTTTTTTTGCAAAGTGAGGCTACCTAACATGATAAGTCTAGTTATTGAATCATATTGCTGTCTTCCCGGATCATCATGTGACGACATTGTTCAGCTGTCTGCTTTCCTTGATTCGCTTGAAAAAGATATCATAATACTAGGGGGAGATTTTAATCTTCCGCATATAGACTGGTCGTGTGGTTACCCTGCAGCGTGGGTCACTGGCCATGTATGTTCTGCATTTTTGGATCTCGTCTGTGATTTTACGTTTCAACAATACATTCGTGATGCATCATGGAACGACGGCACAGGTCATGTACTTGATTTGCTCTTATAAAATGTTCCGAACATTATGGCGAATGTGAATGTACTTCCCGGCATAAGTGACCACTGTGTTTTTACTGCTGATATAAATGTTCCATATGTGGCCGTGCCGAAAAAGGAACACAGAAAGATTTACATGCATGAGAGGGCTGATTTTGGTGCGATGATTTCGCCGCTTGAGTCATATTTTCCTACCTTTGATGCATTAGTTGAAGAATTTAGCATCCAAGAGGTATGGAAGCTGTTTGAAGACAAGCTGTTTTAATTGCGCGATTTAATTGTTGCTACTCATGTTTTCTCTTCTAAACGGTCCAAAGATAAGCCTTGGTTTGATCATCAGCTGCGCACACTAATAGAAAACATTAGAACAGTTTATCTCAAGTTTCGGAGAGCGAAGTCCCTGAACACTAGGTTAGAGCTGAAATGTTTGTAAAGAAGCTTTCAGGGTCTTGCGGAGCGGGCCAAGCATATTTATTTTGAAAATCTTGGTGGGAAGTTGCTCAGTGATTCCGAAGGGTTCTGGAGATTTTTTAGGTGTTGCGGTAAACATAACAACTCTATCCCTCCCTTAAAGAGCTTTGAAAACATAATTGATGCTGATGATAACAAAGTGAAACTTTTAGCTATTTTTTCTTGTGAGTGTTTAGACCAAAGCGTTCGCGCGCTGTTAATGTTATCTTCCAAGTGGACATTATGCACATGCCTGAGGTTTCATTTGGTGTAGGAGGTTTGCGTAGATTACTGCAGGAGTATGAAGCCGACGATCGCTTGTGGTCCTGATGACATTGCGGCAGCGATTCTTAACAACTGTGCTAGAATACTGCATTTTTACTTTTCTCGGTTATCTACAGAGTGTTTATCTGAGTCTTGTTTACCGCGTGATTGGAAGCTCGCACGGGTTGTGCCCATTCACAAAGGCGGATCGAGAGGTGTCGTTGAGAGCTACAGACCGGTGTCTTTAACAAGTATCAAGTTAATGAAACACGTAATTTATACTTGAACCATATCGTCTTTATGTAAGCACAATATTCTAAGCTCTAGTCAACATGGTTTTCTACAAGGTTTTTCATGTTCTACACAGCAGAATTCTTTAATGATCTGGCCTCGGCAATACACTAAACCAAAATAATAGACTGTACATTTCTAGATTTCAAAAAAGCCTTCGACGTGGTTGCCCATGATCTTCTAATTTCATAACTTAGGGCCTACAAATTCACAGCAGTGTCATAGCTTGGATTGCCGAATATCTTCGTGCAAGACAGCAGTCTGTGATGCTCAATGGTTTTTCTTCTGTATATGTTCCAGTGACATCAGGTGCTCATCAGGGATCAGTTTTGGATCCCCTGTTATTTTTACTCTTTATTAATGATATTGAAATGGACCTTACGTCTTCATTTAGAATGTTTGCGGATGACTGTGTCATAAATAGTCAGAGATGACGAAAGTGACATTTCATCATTACAGACTGATTTAGACATGATAGGAACATGATGCAATAGGTAGGAGATACCACTAAATGTTCAAAAATGTGTTCACGTCACCTTTTCAAGGAAGCGCTCGTTTCAGTCATGCACTTATACATTGAGTAATATCGCATTAAAGAAGCTTGACGAATACAAATATTTAGGAATTTTAATGGCAGCTGACTTAGGATGGAACAGGCATATTACGCATATTAAGAATAAGGCAATAGGTTCATTCGGATTCCTGCACCATAACTACAGTCAGTTACCACGGATAAACTAAAAGAGCAAATGTATTTCACTTATGTTAGTAGTTTACTTGATTACGGTTGTATCTGTTGCGATCCGTATACGGCTGATCTCACGGAACAGCTTGAAAGAGGGCAGAATAGAACAGCTGGGTTGGTTCTTAATAATTATAGTATAAAATTAAGTATGACAGAAAGTAAAATTAAGTTATCGTGGCAAGCACTAAAAGACCGGCAAAAAAATCTCAGGTTGAAATTTTTTCACGCTGTTTATATTATTAAAAAACAGGGACTGTGAGAGAAATATATGTTAAGTCGTCTACTTACACGTCGTTGAGATGCGACCATGGATTTAAAGTCCGCGAGTTTCTTTTCAGGGGTGACGTCCTTAGGTATTCTTTATTTTGTTAGATCTATAAGAGAATGGAATGTTCTTTCGCCTGACATTGTTAATATTGAAAACAATGACGCGTTTTATGTATGTGGTCACTTGTTTCTTCCTTTAAAATGTAATCCCCCCTGCTGTTATGCCCGCATGGCCGATGCAGGTATGTAACAAATAAATAAATAAATAAATATATAAATAAATAAACATTCTAGGGTAGGCGTAGGCCAGCTAGGCTAGGCCAACATATCCCCCTCTAAACGTTTTGATATCGATAGCATTATATAGTCGTACAGCACCCATTTTGGCTAGTACCACGCTTCTCTGGCGAAAATAGACGCCGATCCTGAAATCACCGCAGTTTAACACAGCATATCTAGCTCCCACGAAGAAAGAATGCGAAAAACTTGCACGTGAGGGCACGTTTCCAAGAGCGACTTTGGAAACATGCATGCGGTCGTGACCTAATGGTGAGAGTATCGAGTTCCTGCGCTGGAGAGGTTCTACTCTTACATCGAGCACTCATTTGTTTGTAGCATTATGAACGGACTTCACCCTTATTTGATGCATCCAGCGGAGGACTCGAGGTGCTATATGAGCATACGCGAGCGGCGTCAGACTGTGCACGAAATCATGTCACCTTAATAAATGGCAATGTGCAAGGTCGCCCGTGATGCGCGCGCACGCAGTCGTATCCTAAACACGCACTCGCATACTTAGGGAGTTAGCTGTGCTAAGTTCCAGCCTAGCTTTCCCGTCTCCCCACTTTCTATTTCGGTTTTACCACGAAACCTGCGCAGCATGTTACTACGTGTTGCTGAGGACGACGAAGACTGCGGAAATATGCAACCCACAGGGTGCACAAGAGCTTAAGGTGTTGCCGAAACGGCATGGCGTGGGTGGCCCCGTGGGACGCGGAGAAAATAAATATTCCGGCCTGGGGCTGATGGTGGTAATTTGCGTTACGTGGGCGCTGGCTGGACACTAACGCACTAATGGGCGCTTTTCAAACATGCGATGACGCAACGCGGCTAATCCTCGTGTTACACAAACGGGTGGAACAGCGTAGCGTGACACGCGCGGAGTCAAACGGCTCGTGTCATTTCCTTCCGCGTTACGTACACACATCCCGAGTGGACTCTGATGGTGCCATTCGGGTAATGAACTTACATAAACCAGGCAGCAACAGCGATTAACCGGTAGCTCCGTTAGGCTTATCATACAAGTACAAAATTATGTTTGGTGACCGCAAGATCTCATGCCGCTGCTGGCTTTGGCGTGCATCTTCTGGCAATTTAGTAAAGCTATGAAGGGGGCTAGTTGGTGAACGTTCATGGTTATATTGCGCTCAGTTTTACACAGACGCTATTAAGTGAAGGACGGGACGTGGGCGGGACGGACGTCCGTCCACGTCCCGTCCTTCACTTATATCGTCTGTGTAAAACTGAGCGCAATATAACCATGATCTTCTGGCAAATTACGTACGTAGTCGAAGCAGTCGCTGCCTGGGTGGGAATGAGGACTAGCTCCATCTCTGAACACAGCTCGCCCTGGCTTAGTGGAAGCGGGATCTCGATCCAGCATGCATTCCACACTGTATCCATACCAGTACTTCTTTAGCTTCCAGCATCCGTGATGCTCTATATATGATTTATGCTCGCGGACGACGAGTGCCCATCAGTTGCACTTGGCCCTACTACTGAGCGAGCCAGCTAAGGTTAGCCAGGGTCTTAAAAGTAAAATGCACAATACACGAAGACGCAACCAATGGTATTCTGTGAGCACTGACGTACCGCAGCAGCAGGACCTTGTTTTTCATAATTGAACTATCGACAATTAAATTAGATTAATCAGCCAACTTACTTCACTAATGAATTCAGTGTACGCATATTGATAAGACAGCTTTTTTTAAACGCCTGATTCAGTTGTTTTCAGTGTGCAATATCTCAGGTAAATATTTTCCCCATTATAAAGAAAACGTGTGACATATCAAAATAGCCGCATGATTACGTGTCCACACGCTACGACACTAGCGGTCCCAGCTGTTACTCGAAAGAATTAACTCTGCTCAGTGCCTCTGACCTGCTTCTCGACCCGCCGTGGTTGCTCAGTGGCTATGGTGTAGGGCTGCTCAGCACGAGGTCGCGGGATCGAATCCCGGCCACGGCGGCTGCATGTCAATGGGGGCGAAAACACCAGTGTACTTAGATTTAGTTGCATGTTAAAGAACCCAAGGTGGTAGAAATTTCCGGAGTCCTCTGCTACGGTGTACCTCATAATCAGGAAGTGGTTTTGGCACGTAAAACCCCATAATTGTTTACCTCCTTCACAATGCCGCTGCGCGTTGCATTGGCTTCGCGCTTCTTGCGGAAAAGGCAGATCAAACAAAGTTCGCGGCGAATAAAGCCAATGCCGATGCCTCGCCACTTTCACGCGGCAGCCTAGCTAGGCATTGAGCAGAAAGCGATTTTCATTTAATCATCGATAGTCCCATTATGAAAAAGAAAATTTTCTGGTGCGCTATGTCACTGCTTACAGAATACTATTGGTTGCGTCCACGTATATTCTATATTGTGATTTTGAAAGCTTGGCTAACCTTACCTGAGACGCCTTCTATACAGGTTATGCCAGCTAAAGTTAACCAAGCTGTTCAAAAAAAAAGAACAGTAAAAGAACGTCCGAATTATTTGTGGCATTTAAATAAAAGCTACAGGGTACAGGGGTGGGGCTTCTGCGCACGTATTATAGCGCCAAGCATTCCAGATGAGTTGAGAGCTTTTTCAGTATTTTGGAAGAAATGCGTGAATTGGCGCAGCTTTCTCGTGCGATGGTTTCGCACTTGCACAGACACACAAAGAAAAGCACAAAGCAGAAGGTCAAATTTACCGATCTACTGTTCTTTCGTCTTCTTTTGCAATCGTATGGATAAGACGTTCATGTTTCTGCGGTGGTCGGCTGTTGGTGGCCTGACTTTCATGCCCGATACAAAGGCGTCGCTGCAAAAGGGGCACGCTCCTGCGCAACCAAGCACATTCATCGTCGAACGCCAGCTAAATACAGCTCCTTTGAGACGTACGTGCTGCCATGCGAGAGCGTTGGGGCGTCTGAAAGTTTGCATGCCGCGGGGGAGCGATCGGGAAGCGTATAGCCCTCCTCTCCTCGCACCTCCCTCTCCCTCTGTGGTGACTGCAGGAGAGGAGGATGGAAGTCGCCTTCACCGCCGGCCCTCGTGCCTTTAGGCGAGACACGTGTGGTGAATCGGCTTATACGAGGTGTCCCACCAATCATCCAAGGATCTTAAAAAATGATAAAGAAAAAAAAAGGAAAGAGAACACGTGTCATTGTATACTCGGGCAAGACCGAGCGCATATGAAGCGCAAGGTACAGTTAGCAGTTTTTTTTTGTTCCTTGACATCCAATTATTTAATTAAAGGTAACTATCTACCTTTTTATTCGCTGGTCTAATTGTCGAAATGTCATTTAGGCGATTGTATGGAACTGTAAGACAAAGTCAGCATGTGAAACTTTCCGCAAGGTAAACATGGGTGCGTTTACTTTTTCCGACAAGTAGAGAAAACCAGCGAAATATGAGAAATACCACGTGACTGCGTACCCATGAACGCGGAATAGCAGGGCCACCAAAATGTCGCTGCGCGAAAGCAAGCTACCCAGCGCATAGAGATTCCTACAAGATACTACAAGGAACTCTGGCGCTATAATCATTGAGCCACAATGGGAATGCTGGGAAATACATGGATTTGTCTGGTCTTCGTGCTTGTGGATTCAGACGTTCTTGTGGATTCGTTTATTACGCTTTGTACGCCTCCATTGTAAATTTCAGAGCAGTCTATACTTTTCGAAGCGCAGAAGACGCTGCGAACGTGCGCAATCGCTACTAAGTGCAACGGTTCAGCTTGTTGAGGTGGCCAAATCGAAACCCGCCAAGCGTCTCAAGGCACTGACTTGCCCGCGATAAATACGTAATGGCGTTATGTGTCGCTTGTCGATGCATGCCTTCGTGGCGTAACGGTTTCATCATCGGGCGTCTGTGCTCGAGGTCTTGTGTTCGAATCCTCCCATTGGACAATTTTAATAACGTTTACTCAATAATTTACGTATTGCGCAGTATATTGTTGAAAATGACGAGTTTACAAAGTCACGAAGCCGTTTGAAGCCCGAAGGACGAAGTTTGCGCAAATCCATGTGTTACCCATAATTCCCATTCTGGCTGAACCGTCCCCGATTGCTGCCACCGTAGACACTGGCGCCAGAGTATCCTCTAGTGACTGGCGTATGAAGCTCCATGGCTTTGCGGCTACTGGGTCGAGCGGAGGCGATAACAACACGCACGCTCTTTCCACGGTGTTTAAAAAGATTCCGGCGATTACTGCGACTCAAGGTCAATGAAATTCGCTGCTTGAACGGAGAGCGCGAAATTAACAGCTTTCTTTCCCAATGAAACTCTTTTATGACGCCATTACACCGTGCGCGCGGGTGAGCAGTCTCAGGATATCCTTTGATATTTCTTGGGCTTCCCTCTATTTGCTAAACAATTTAAACGCGCCATTTGTGTACCTCGCTGCAAGTGATTTATTTTGAGTTGCTTTAGGATTATCTACAACCGCCTAACTGACATCTCGACGATCGAAATGTTCAATAATGACTTGTAATGAAATAAATGAGTATGAAGCATTACTGGTGGTTTCTCAACGAGAATCTAAGCAATATGCACTTGGTTTCGTGCGCGTAGAACAATCTACGCATTTTCTTAAAGCTCGGATTTTAAGATACGCCGAGCTTTCAATGCGCCTTCAAGCGCATAATCCCTTTAAAAACCAAATAGTAGCGTGTGGCTATTCACTTTCATCGACAATCATCATCGGTGGTTTCTGCGCCTTTTTCTCTTTCAAAATTGTGAATCTTCGGAAGGAAATTTTTACGATAATTACTGCCCTTGTGACGCAGTAATTGTTCCAATCGAAGCTCGCTTCACTGCTTTAAGAATCAACCGCGTAGCCATGCTGTGATCTGTGAAAGTTGTCAATAACACGCTCTTCCTTGCTACTTTCTTTGCGCCATACCTCGTATCTTTTACGATAATGTCTTATTATCTTTCTTTATTTTTTTTACCACAACTCCTAGCGTAAATGTAGCCGTTGCGCTTAACGGGCACCAACGTCTCGTTGTGAGCGTCCATTAAACCAAAAATAATCTCAACTTCAACTTCTTTATTTCACATTTGTTCCTGTTGCAAGGAGAGGGAAAAACTGTTTGGTCAGCAACAAAACGCTACAGCAATGTAACTTGGTGATAGTGAGGCGAAGGAAACCGAGCATTATTTGCAATGATTGCGCACGTTCTCTTCCATATATATCGCCCTTCGAGGAGGCTTCGGGATTGCAAGTGCCTCGGCGGGCCCTCAAACGCCGACGTGTCGTTTATATGCCCACGCCATTACACAATCGACGCTATATAGGAGCAAGCGTGGGCGAAATCCGTATTTCGCAATCCTCACGGCACCCAGAAGCAATCGGCGCCTATGCACTTTGACGTAACGCCATTGCTGGAATCGAGGATCTATTTCGGTTCACAGCTACGGGAATGAAAGTAAGATTGCTACCCCCCCCCCCCCACGCCCCACCCCGCGCATTTGGGGAGACACTGCAACGAGGCAGCGAGGGCTCGGCGATGTATTTCGAGCATTTGGAATTCCAGAGATTTCGGTCGCACGAGAGAATTTGCGCTCGTATAGCATCGAGCGATCACGTTGATTGCGTGCTCCTGTAATCTTGTACAACAAAGTGACTTTAAGGGCATTCCAATTTGAAGCGTATATCTGCTTTATACCGGACCGGGACCAAGCACCGGTCCCGGTCCCGCTCCCTCTCCAGAACGAGGGCGGGCCGTTCCAGATCAAGATCCACGTTGACTCCAGGAGCCAGATATACGTCAGAAATGTGAGCTTGTTTCTACAAGATTGTAGAAACAAGAAAGCGCAATGTAAATACAAAAGGAAAATTGGGACAAAGGAAGTTTAACAATGCATGAAACTATGACACAACAAGGCAAAGCTCGGAAAGGAACAATGACAGCGAGTTATGAAAATATCAAGTTCATGAAAAGAAGCAGTTTAATGACACTGTATTCTGTGGACGCTTGCATGTTGTTGATGGATGGCAGGCAGGGACATGGAAAGGTCTATGTTCTCTCGTGATCTTGTGCGGAATACTAAGCATGATGCAACTGAGGAGTTCGGGACAGGCGAGGATACCATGAAGGAGTTTGAAGAGAAACAGAAGGTCAGCGCGATTACGTCAGGAGTGAAGTAAGGGCAATGACAACAATCCAAACAGGGTTCAAACAAGGTCCAATGTCGATGTTTGCGAAGCGGTGATGACATATGCGTACAAACTTCTTCTGAACCCGATCTAAAATGTCACTGTTAGATCTCGAAAAACTATTCTAGACGACTTATGCATATCCAAGTTAAGGAAGACAGACAGTTGTGTACAACTTGCGGAATGGTGTAGAAGACTTGAATTCCCTCAATAGTCTGCAAATAAAGCCAAGAGAGCGCATTCCCCGCATAGCAATACGTTTAATGTGAACATAAAAGTGTTAGGGTGCATCAAAAAGTACACCAAGAGCATTGATATCGCGGACCTTACACAACCGTACAGAATTTACAGAATAAGGAAAAGAAATGCTTGCTCTTTTGCGCGTGACAGTCATGACTTTGGTCTTAGCTGCATTCAAAAGATTATTATGTTTGCACCATTCAGAAAAAGAAAGCAGGTCCGACGTACTGCAGGGTGCGACAGTCGCCAACAGTGTTTATTTTCTTTAAAATTTTGATGTCATCGGAATATAGAGGAAAAGAGTTCCGAATAATGGAATGAATGTCATTAATAAAAATTTTGGAAAGAAATGGTCCTAATACTGATCTTTGAGGGACGTTGCTAGTTGCCATGTAAATAGAAGACGTTTGGCCGTTGACGTTAACATAGCATGATCTATCAAGAAGATGGCTGCGAGAGAGATTGACAACTGACATGTGAAAGTCACAGTCCGTAAGCTTGATCAGAAGCAGTGAGAGGCAGACTACATCAAATGCTTCACTCAGGTCACATTAAGTGGTGTCACCTTGCCCCCTTTGAAGTACCAGCATGGACATCTGTGTCATGAAACTTGCGAGATTTGTGACAGTGGAGAGCCTGCGAGAAATCTATGCTTATTCGGAATGAGTGAGTTCTTCACAGTAAAAGAAAATATGTCTTGAAAAGCAAGCTCAAAAATCTTAGACGATGCATAGAGAAGAGAAATCGGGTGATAATTCGAGAAACCTGTTTCACAGCCAGACTTAAACACAGGAAAAACGCGAACAGTTTTCTGCAGGTGAGGGAAAGTGGAAGCAGCCAAACTTTAATATAGATCTCAATACTGGAACAAACAGACGGCCGTAAGATTTTAGAACTGTGGAGGGGATGCCATTGGGGCCGCAGGATAGGGAAGGCTTTAAGCGCCTAAGCCATTCGTGGATGAGCTTTTCATGAAACTCAGCACTAGATGTAGGAACCGTCGTGTGCTGTCGACTGACTCAAGCGTTGAGACCTGCAGCTTTATATAATGATGACAAACGGGTAGCAAAACAATCCACGACTGCTTGGACTTCTACACCTCTAGAGCCAAGCAGGCGAAAACACTCACCACGCATATTAGAGCGCTGACGAGTGTACTTCCAAAATTCCGCCGGCCATTCGGAGGCAATCTTTTCAAAGAATGCAATATAGGAGTCTTGATCCAGATATTGAGGCGTTTACAGAGCACCCGAAAAAGGCAGAATTCTTCTCTTCACTCATTAGGAAGGGGAATTTGAAATTTGTGGTGCATGCGATCTTTAGGTTTTAGGGCAATGGTAAGTTCAGACGAGAATCAGTGGGGATATTTAGAGTGTTTAGGTCTCTACTGGGGAATGTATTTGCTAATGCTCCTCAAAATAAGCTCCGTAAACTAATCAACTTTCTCATCAACATTGGTTTTGTCTGTAACCAGTGACCAATCGGTGGTGTGCAAGAAGATATATAAACCAAGATAATCACCACGCTTGAAAGCAAAGCGAGGGGAGTCATTTATGCCACTGGAGGAGCTCCGTCTCAGGGCTTACACAGAGGCTGCGATCTTAAGTGACGGATAAAACTTATAGGGACGCACAAGAGACATGTCAGAAGGAGAGAGATCTAAAGCTTGACCATTCGAGATGCAAAGGTCCAAAACGTTGCCACATGAATTAGCGATCAAGTTATGCTGCTGAAGGGAACAATAGGGCAAAGTTTAACAACAAGCTGTATTTCTTCTCTGTGTAATGATTGTAATCAGAATACCTAAGCCTGTTCCAGCCAATTCCAGGTGTATTAATATTTCCAAGAATGATGACTTTGTGCTTACTATGGGAAGATATTGCACTTTCAATACAAGTGATGACCTCATCAAATAAAACAGGGAAAATATTCGACTGTATATAGAAAGGTCCAGTCAACAATTTCTCACAGCGCGCTAGGCTGACATCCAGCCAAATCGAATCCTGTATACTTTCAATGTCGTTGCGCCGAACAGGTATGTGTGAGTTGTGAACAACCAGTACGCTACCACATTTTGCTGAGACCCGCTGAAATCCCGGTCACTGCGGAAGACGTTGTAGTGTAGCCTGAAGAGGAAATTTCACTGCACAGCAAAGTCTCAGTAATACGAAAAAAAAGGAAGAGAAGACGAAATGACATTGCCGAAAAATTCACGTGCTTTGGTGCGAAGTCCGCAAGCATTTCGGTAAAAGATGTCAAAATTACACGTCACTTTGATCCTTGGGGCTTATCTCGGTAGCATGAAGCACGCCATCGTGTAGCACCCCACGCAACGGCTTGAACAGGCATCCCATTGGCCACAGTAACGGGTCGTTCAGGCGCTTAAGGGCTTAATCATCGACGGCTACATGAAAAGAAGGATGCGGCAGATAATTTGTTCTAAGACACCGGAAGGAGAGGGGAGAAATATTGTAGGCCTTCAAGTGCTTCATCAGGTCGGAAGAGGTTGTTTCAGTGCTCAACTTAGAAACAAAAATAGCCTTGGGTCGTTGCGGCTGTTTAGCTACAGGCAATATCGAACTCTTTAGGGCTCAAATTGAGACAGGTCTCGTGTGTGTGTGGGGGGGGGGGGGGGAGGGTGCATTTTCTGTGGTAAGCAAAATCACGTGCGAAAGCGGCGGCTCGTCGTTCTGCTGTGCGTAGAAACACGGGTATGCATCACGTCGCGTCGAGGGAGGAGTAGAAAGAAGACCTTCCATAGTCGACAAGCGACTTCCCAGGCGTGGTAGTTGCACGACTCAACAGCTAGATGCGCAGGCAACGAACCTCCAATCGAAGGGAGGGGACGATTTGTGTCTGTTGCTCCCCGCCAGGGGAGTGGTCCTTGCGAAGGCGTTCATTCTCCTTCCGCAGTTGGGAAACTTCGCTGCTCAGGACCGAGATTCCCTCTAGCCTAGTCGGTGAGGATGCGACGCAACCCTGCGCAGACCAGCCATGCCGCCGTCGAGGTCACCCAGTGGAGTCCAAGAGGGCGAAACGATTTGAGAAAGGGAAAGCTGTAGGGAGCACGCCGTCGGGTCGTTGTCGGTATGGGCTTATCGCCCTGCTGTGTTAAGTCACACAAATTGCAGCAAAAGGAGCACATGCACCCGTGTTCTACTCTTTTCAAAGCTATAGAACTGCTGTTTTCCGAAAAATGGGCACGAGCACAGCAAGTATGCGTCCTCACTAGGCGCCATGCTAATAATCGTAGTAATAATTTATTATTGTTGGGCATGGGCCGGACATGTAATGAGGAGGGAAGATAACCGATGGTCACTAAGGGTTACGGACTGGATTCCAAGGGAAGGGAAGCGTAGCAGGGGGCGGCAGAAAGTTAGGTGGGCGGATGACATTAAGACGTTTGCAGGGACAACATGGCCACAATTAGTACATGACCGGGGTAGTTGGAGAAGTATGGGAGAGGCCTTTGCCCTGCAGTGGGCGTAACTAGGCTTATGATGATGATGATGATGACGATGATGATTGTTATTATTATTATTATTATTATTGTTATTATTGTTGTTGCCATTATTATTGTTATTGCTATTGTTGTTGTTCCCTGAGGCCTCATGGTTGTTCGCGGGCACACTAAAGAAAGAATTAAATGAGTATCAAGGTTAATAATATTAATATTTATTAATATATATCTCTCTATTTACCGGCGACAGCAAACCTATTCCAGGTGTGAGGGTGCCTTCGCACTACACTTCGGGTCTGTGTACGGTGAAGGGTACAAAGACGGAGTCAGTGAGCTCTCCAATCACCCTTTGCTGGACCAAAGTCTATCGGTCTCAGTGTAACTTGTTTTTAAGAACATGAAAGGCTTATAGCCATAGTTTTTTTTTTTTTCGTGCGGCCCTGGTGACATTCCACCTGCTTTGATTCAAACGTATGGGTCCTTGATTGGCCCAGTGCTTACTTGTATTTTTATTACTGCTTTAAAGACGAACACATTCCCAAATGCTTGGAAAACATCGCGGGTCGTTCTTCTGTTAAAGTAAGGGGTAAGAACTGCTGCGAGTAACTACACGCCTATTTCTCTCTTATGCGCAGCATCTAAATTTTTCTAGTCAACTCTGCACTCAATAATTTCATCCTCTATTGAAAATACTGTCATTCCTCAGCAGCAACGATTCATATCGGTACGCTCCACAGCTACCAACCTCGTTAGCTTCATGATACATGCCTCTCAAGCAGTGTATGAGACAGCACAGCTGGATGTCATTTATTTTGACTTCAGTAAGGCGTTTAATGTCGTATGTCACAAAATGCTCCTCCAAAGCCGGCACAGCTTGATCTGCACCACTCTGTCACAGCGCTGATAAGAAGCTATCTACGCCACCGGTACTGCTATACGCTACCGCAAATGGCCAGTCGTCAGAACATTATGCGATTACAAGTAGAGTTCCTCAAGGGTCTGTCCTGGGCCCTCTCCTTTTCTTGCTGTTTATTAAGGAGGTTTCGGCATTCATTCAAAACTCTTCAATTTTGTTATATGCTGAGGATATGGAACTTTTCAAAGCGGTAAAACATGTTAATGATGGTGCCACTCTTCAGAAGGACACTGTAAATTTTGCGTCATGGTACGCTGAAAACAACCTAGCCATAAATGCACCAAAAACGAAAGCTTTAAGCTTCACGCGGAGCAGTAACCAAACTTTATCTCCCTATGGCGTTATAGACGTTCTCCTTCCAAGAGCACAGGGAACAAAGGACCTTGGAGTGTACTTCGATAGCTCTCTGAGCTTCCTGCCCCACGCTCAACAGACGAGGCGGCGTGCACTTCAAACGCTCGGCAAAGTATGTCGTGCAACAAGAGACTCCCAACAACCTGGGCCATTTGTAACTTTATATAGGAGCGCATGCCTTCGAGTTCTGGAGTACGCGTCTGTGGTTTAGGGCGGCACTTGTAGGTCAAATTGTGAACTACTCGAAAATGTGCAAAAAAAGTTCCCACCTATACTTAAACATCAATTCTGTCAAAAGCCTGCCATCTCCATAGAGCTAACACAGACACTAACCTTACTATTCATAATTCATTACATTATTTATTATTATAACAAGTGTTATTATTAATTATTAATCAGTATTATGATAATTATATTATCAATTTTTACATGGAGAAATTTGCTGCTCGCACTCGCTTCATAATGTGTCCTTTTTCATTCTCCAGAAAGGCACAAAAAGACTGCGCCATTGACACTCTAGCCAGAGTGCAGGCAACATATAACGCCCATTCAGAGTGCCTGGTCATGTTCATGCCTAATTTATTATTTTCCTGAAAAGAGTTGCAGAGGAATTTCAATAACTGAACATAATCTCTCACATATGTTGTGTGTTCCGTCACCCTGTAGTACGTTCTTCTGTTTCTCCACTTTTGCTTTGTATTCTCTTCGTGTACATATTTTACGCTGTGTTAAAATCATTACTCTTGTTTATCTTTGTTCTGTTAAAAAAATTCATTTTTTTATATGTGCTCATGCGTGTACGTGTGTGTGAACTTGCATTGTTCTTCCTGTGCATTGTTCTGCCGAGTGCGCCAGCACCAACACCCTTGAGGTTGTTCCTTCACATTTTACTGAAAAAAATTTATTATTATTATTATTATTATTATTATTATTATTATTATTATTATTATTATTATTATTATTATTATTATTATTATTATTATTATTATTATTATTATTCCTTCAAATCAACACGAGAGATAAAGACAAAAATAGGAAAACTGAAGACGAGGAGGCGGGCGTAAAACCGGAATCAATCCTAGAACACAATTATGCACATGTATGTACAAAGGCCCAACAGATGTGTGCCGGCTGAAGATGGTTGCAGGTAGTTATAAATGAGCAATATTAATGCGAAAGCACCGAGACCATGGGTTGTGCAAAGTCAATGCACAGGAAACCGCTACCCGCCTCTGACTACGACGCCCGTGCTATCAATATGCCCCTACACGATACATAGACGTGCTGCTGGCATATATATATGGCCTCGGAGTAAATTTTATCGCGTAAGGAAGTAATATCTTGCGGAACGTAGCGTCAGTATAATGGAGTCGTATGATGCATTCCATCTCGTTTTCACAGGCTAGCCGAGAGGTGCGCCGAGGTAATGAGATTCGGCGTTTCTCTGCGACGAGTTTTGAAGTCGTCGTCACCGTCATTGTCGCCGAAATGCCATCGACATCGTTGCCACGACAACGTCGTCGCCATGCTGCCTCCGCCGCCGTCAATGTTGCGGCCGTCGTCGCTTTCTTGTTTTCGTGGGTGTGCGTGCGTTTCTGCCATGCGTCGAGCTTAGGTTAAGAAAACCTGGAGTCGCTCTCGCGTGTGCGACGGACCTGACATAATAATAGTACCCTGCATATAACCGATAGATTATTGACAACAAGATTAGCCGGGAGCGCGATGTTGCGTGCAGAGGCTCAATTTGAACACGGTCGGCAAGCTGTATAGAGTGATATCCGCGCCTCAGTGTTTCCGTTGTCCGGTATGATGGAGGAAAAATCGAAATCCAACACCAGTCCAACATTAGCTGGCACTACCAGTGATAGTGTCAGTAATGACAGTGAGCATGCATACGTAAAGTGCTTATGCGCTGCAGATAGGGCATTACGGCGAGTCTCTCTTAGTATTAGTACCGCGAGCCGATAATGCAGGTGCAGTGAGGCGCCCGAAATAGCTCGTCACAGAGGGTTTCTTTCGTCTTAGCCGTTCGAGACGGCCAACTCTGACGCGAAGTCTTGCCTCTCGATAATGAAAAAAATTCAAAGCCACCTCGCCCTGCGAAAGTGCATGACCACATAAGTAAACTTAAGCCACTTTATTTAAATACATAGCATGAAGCTCTTCGCGCGAACAAGAAAACAAATCGAAATTAATGAGGCTATAACCATTAACAAAAGACGGAAGAAAATAGTGAAGGCTTTCTTGTCCAAGTTTAAGTCGAGGTGTCGGTACTATCCATTCCTCGCCATGTTTCGTTGGATAGCTGAAATTTTTTTCTTTAGTTCTGCTAATTTCCCGAGATTGGTTATAATATTCCTAATTTCCTAATCATGTCACGTTTAAAAGAACAAATAAGTTGATACTCGTAAAGGTGGTCTACTCGTAAAATCTTAAACTTACGGAGAATATCACGCCTATGTGCATTTTAAGGCAAGTCTGAAATACCACGTAAGGCATTCTTTTGAAGTGAAACTAAATTACCTAATGATGTCTTACTACTATTTGACCAGACGAAGCTACAATAGCGCAGGTGAGAAGCAAATAGTGCGTTATAAAGCATAAG
The DNA here is from genome assembly GCF_038994185.2 of Dermacentor albipictus. Taxonomy (NCBI): domain Eukaryota; kingdom Metazoa; phylum Arthropoda; class Arachnida; order Ixodida; family Ixodidae; genus Dermacentor; species Dermacentor albipictus. The sequence continues at coordinate 87,656,927 of NC_091825.1, forward strand.
TTTCTGTAGTATTGGTAGTAGCCTCTGGCATCTGCGCAACATACCTAGCGCTTTACTAAGTTTAGTTCTTAAGTAATCGGTGTGGTGGTCCCACAGCATCAGTTCAAGATAGATAACACTCAAAGTTTTTGCTGTAGTTGAAAGTTCTATTTTCGTGTCATTGAGTGTGAGGCACTGGGTGAGCTCACAAGGCGTGGGTTTCGCTCTAAAGAGGACCGCTTTTGTCTTGGAGCAATTTAACTGGAGAGAGATTTTACCGACCAGTTATATATTTTGCCAAGTATTTCATTCGTAAAATTCATGAGTTCATCCTCCTTAGTTCCAGAGAAGAATAAGCTAGTGTCATCTGCGTAAATAATATAGTTAATCGAATCGTAAATATTAACAATGTCATTTATATAACTGATGAATAGAAGTGGTGCCAATATGCTACCTTGAGACACACCCTGCTTGATAAGTTTAAACGATGTGGCATCGCAAGCGAAATGTCTCCAGCACGAAACGTGTAAACCACTCCCTGTCTGTTCCCAACATGTCCACATTAAGATGACCAACAATGACGAGAGGGGTAGTTTCATCGCAACTAACCCACGCAAAGCGAATAGCCATGAACCTGTCGATATCGAATTTCGGCATCGAAGATACTTTTGCGTCTCTTTGAAGCGTTCTCGGACATTGCTCGGAATCACGCGGCTTATCTGCCTTCACAAGTGTACCAAATATATTCTGCAAAGTAAAACTGCTTTGGTTACCAAGGTCAGGATTTTATTTGCACATGCTGAAATTGGTGTACACGTCGGCCAAGTTCTGACATCTGCATAACATTACAATATCTCAACATTGGCGGGCTTCCGCTTATGCATACAGCCCTCTTCGATGGTTCCATGTCGGAAGACAATTTTTGAATTGTTTTATGCCCGCACATTTCTTTTTTCTGTTTTATTCCAGCCTCACAAAGAAACGCATAATGCAGTATGTTGGAAACAAACACGCATGGTTATTGTAAAAAAAAAAAAAATTTGAAATTACCGAGGTTCCATTTGGAATCAGTGGCACCTGCTGGGTATAGGAAAAAGCGTCGCCGCAAACTTCAGACTGCTCTCAATATCTTTATGATTTCCTTGCAGCTATTCAGGCCCAACTGTGTGCACTTTATGTGCCACCAAGTCCCAGTGATTGCAATTGGAGTCGTGTTATAATATTACACCCATAAAACTATGCGATGCCTTTTTGATATTTTAAACCTACTTCAACTGAGATAACTTCATATTAGAGTAATTATTTCATTTAGTCATGCACTCATAATCCGGGACTGCGAGGATTTATGACATTTACGTATACAACCATGCTCGAGTAGCACAAGCAGCTAAAGAGTTACCAGGGCTGAAGCGCGAAAGCAAGGATTATTTCCCCGTATCATTGAGCAGGTTTAGCAGCTTTAGCCATGTTTACCAGAGAAGAAAAAAGGCTCCGGATAGGCGATGGTCATGTCAACGATTTGGCAGAAAAGCTCTTTTGCACTGAGAATGACGCCGGTACGCCGATGAGGATTTGGTTAATATACTGTCTGTTCCACAACAAAACTGGAAAAATATTGCATCCAGTATAGCGCAATATAAGCGTAAGCCTTGTCATAGTGCTGCATCCGTTAAATGTTGGCCGGATTTGCACACTATGTAAAGATTACAGGCGGTGCGGGTAGAAGTGTGTGTGTGGGGGGGGCGGAGGGGCGATGTCAACGAGATTCGATATTTAGTCTAGGTTTTGTTTATGCGAAGGAAAACTGTTTTTCGAGCTCTCCGGCAAACTTGCGCTCGTGTTTCGACAGTATTTCACTTGCTTCCAAAGCAGCGTAAGGAATGAGCTGTATGGCATTAAGACGTCGGGGACGTCGTCGCACTGACTTTGCTACGGCTCTTTAGCCAACTCGTGCAGAAGTCGATCATAGCTAGATTGAGAGAACGCAGAAGCCGCAAGAGGTCGTGCGTTCAAGTGCCGCTGCCTCACTTAATTGCGGCAGTGTTCCATTCTGACACCTGCTTCTCGAGTCTTTCAGAAGCTGGTGCCACCACACCCGAGGAAGAGAACAGCCGATTTGGAACCGCAGAGCAAGCAATCCGGGACAGCTAGGGCTCCGCAGAGGCCAAAGCGGGACAAATCAGCGTCCCTCACCTAAAGCCGCGGGAAAACGGGATCACGGCGGTAAAAGCTGGATATGTCCCATCTAAATCGGGGCGTTTGGTCACCTTACGCATGACCAGTGGCAGGCATGAGTAGTATCTGCTCATGCTGAAGTAGCTCAGTTCAAAGTAAGGAGCATAAAAAGTCACTAACGGGGAAAAATTATCATGGCAATCGCTTGAGATGAAGCAAAAAAGAAAAAGAGTGTCGCACCGAAGCACTCAAAATATCAGTTGCACGAGAAAGACATCATGACGTTACTGTTGGATAAAAATTAGGTCACGTAATTATCACTATTCCGAGTTATCCGCAGGGTCAATAGTCTCATTGCCGAGACCCGGCTAGCTGTGGCATGGTGACGTCGCAACACCTAAGTACTGAGATAAAGTTCGTACAATACAGTAGTCGGAGTGGCTTCAACTTCGTGACGGGCCAACTGGCTAGCTCAGCCGCCATCACCTAATGAAAAGTTCAGGGATTACATGCGCTGCGCCCTTCCACTGGGAATGAGTTATTTTAAGCAGAAAGCGGCTGCATTATCATTATTTTCTCACCTTGTCATAAGCGTCGGTTCCAACAGAGAGTTATTTCGCGTTTGGCATGACTAGATAAGGAGATGTTGGCGCCAATATATGATTGCCAGATACGCCTCTCTACATTGGGAACACATTAATGATTTCATTGTAACAAAAAAGCAATCCCCTCGGTTGCCCTTATTTTCGACGGCAGCACTTAGGCGCCCGTTCCTGCGGCGAGCGTCGGCATCCTACCTCATGACCAAGCGAATGCACACAGTGAAAGATGGGAGCGAACGCGGAGCTCCACGGGGAATGAAAAAAGCGGCGAGAGCGAAGAGAGCGCGAGGAGGAAAGCGGAGAAGGAGGGTATGGCGAAAACGTAATAACAAAAGCGCAGTGCCGCGCACGAGCTGCTTTACGGCGATGGTGACATGAGATGGCGCCAGTGTAGCGCACGTAGTGCGCATGGAAACAAGGCGCTGCATGAGCGGCGGTCTTTCTGCGGTTGGTGCTGTGATGCGCGCCCACGCGTCACCCACGCGCTTCCTCTGGCGATCTCCCAATTAGAGAGGCAGTCGCGCACACTTCGTTCCTTTTGCAACGTGCCGCACGAGACAGATTGCCCGCGCAAGCCAATATTTCGCGACGTGAAAACACGTATACAGTGCGCTCAAATTGAGCATTAGGGAGTATCCTAATCAACTGTGATTTTTTTCTGGCCCAAACGTATCAAAAGTCAATCATTAACACGAAGTTTAGACCAGCACCTGCAAATACGATATTACACAAAGAAAGAAAGTGACAAAAGAAAAATACAGCTTAAAATGTCGTAGTATGTCCCACGTAACTTGTGCCAAGATTTAGAAATATACATGTGCCACGTAGCTGGAAAGAACGAAGGTAATGTTGTTTGCCGTCGCTTGAAACAAGTCGGGCTACTTTTTCTGAAGCAAAGGTACCAAGGAGAAATTGTACATTATCCTGAAGAAGTGCTGCGTAACTAGTCAAACAGCACTTTTTGTGTGTGGCGGGCTTTTGTTTCAGGCTTGGAAAAAACATATGTAAAACGCAATCAGCAACAGAAGGATGGATCGGAAATTTTGCAGGATGCATGGTCTACAATGTTCTCATGTTTTGCTGTTAGGTACCTGAGTGCCGTGGGTGGAGAATTCAGAATCGTAAATGTGACCTCAGCTAGAGCTGCATCAATCAAAAAGGCCGAAGAATTGGCCACAGCACTGGCCACCATAAACCCAACTACCCGCGCTGTCCTTAGTGACTCTAAAAGTGCTATTTTCAGCTTTATGGGGGGCCGTGTGGGACTAAGTAGAGCAAAGATCCCGAGAAACTTCAATCAGGAAGACCGAACCAAAATTAATCTTATCTGGGTCCCCGCTCACTCTAGGAATCCCAGTAACGAGGAAACGCATAAAGTGGCCCAAAGGTTAACAAACTGGGTCACGCTCACCTTGGAACCGTATCCCCCGATAGGAAAGGTAGCGACTTCCTACAACGAACTTACTAACATATGTAAACAGGACAGGAGAATATACCCTATACCGCACAGTAGCCTCACGAGAGCGCAGGCCACTGTCCGCCACCGAATTCCAACACCCTTACATCGCTTAGCGATCTTCACGAAGGGATAAATTGACCCAATATGCAACAAATGCGACAAAAACACTATAAGAAACCAAAGCCACATCCTCTGGGAATGCGTGGGCCTTCCCCCACCCAGACAGCTTCTGCCAGCTCCCTCAGAAACGACATGGGGCATCCTAATACGGTCTCCCGAAGAAAAAGTACAAAAAGTTATCATTGTCTAGGCGGATGAGGTCGCCGCAAACAAGCGGCCATCTATCTACAAAGCCCTTAAATTTTTCTTGAATAAAGTTGTTTCCTCCCTCTCTTCTACAATTTGCTCAGTGATACTGTCGCTCTGAATACAACTACGAAAACTATGAATACAAAAACTGACTCATGTTAGTGCTGCAAAACGAAATTGCATGCAATTTCACATATACAGCTTTTGTCAAAGTATGCAGGCTGCCTTCACCATATATCTTCAGCTGTGTGGTGCGGTTCCCGTGGCACTCCTGACACTCCAAACAACTGGATTGTAAGCACGAACATTGTTTTCTTTCGCCAGGAGGTTGGAGCTTACATACACACACAAACAAACACACACACGCACACACACACGCAAACACGCACGCACGCACAAACACACACACATGCACGCACGCACACACGCACACGCACGCACGCACACACGCACGCACGCACGCACGCACACACACACACACACACGCGCGCGCGCGCGCACACACACGCACACACACCCACACACGCACATGCACAAACACACACGCACACACACACACATGCACGCACACACGCACGTACGAATTCATGCATGCATGCATATGCATACAATGCCGAACTCGTCGGGCAAAAAAGTAAATAGACTTATTATCCTTGTTAGTGGCCTCTAAAAACTTCTTAGTGGAAACTAGTGCACTCTTTTGAAGAGTAGTTGTTGACGGTCCCGTAACCTTCTTTAGGTCTCTTCCAGCTTCACCAATTTGTGCAGCTGTAGACTTTCCGGTTCAACTAATTGTGACATTCTAAAGGACTATGTTCTATGCCCTCATCAGCGTGGCCACATATTCAGTGAGAAATGGTTTCTCGGTGTTTATTTTTTTTTTCATCTGCGTTTCCTTAATAGACATTCAGCATGCTTGAAAAACACAACGAACCGCTATGGCTCTGTAGCTCAACCAGGCAAATGTCGCAGAAAATTTAGAGGACGGTCTGGCTCCGCACTATGCAACACACTACCATGCCCACGTCCCGCTCACTGTTAAGTTGCCTCTGTTTCTTTATGGAACTTCTTGCAGCTAGATTTATTCTTCGCATTATCGATCCCTCCTGGACTTCATTAGATGCGGAAACCCTTTTACATTCATTTATTCATCCTTATTCGCCCGCATCCCATACCCCTGTATGCCCTGAGGCGTTAACCCTCGCACTGAAAAAAAGTAATAATAACCCAATAAAGAATATCCGATTTGGCGCAACAGTAAATAAAGAAGAAAAAATACAGGGGAGCGACTGTCCTGGCAAGCTTGTTGCGATCTCCCCGATAGAAATAGAAGAATAATAGAAGAATAGAAGAAGTAAGAAGAAATAGAAAGAAAACGTGGTTCAATTCCCACCGGACCAATCTTGGAAGTTGCTTTTTATTTATGAAGCGCCTGCCGTGATTTATCGCTCACGGTCAACGCCGCAAACGCCGACACCGACACCCGACGCCGACGCCGACGACACCGGCTTTTCTGCGACACGAGCTCCTTAACGCTATCGCGTTAATAACGTCGGTCGCGCAGTTTTCGGACCTAAATAGAGCTCAGAGCGCCTACTCGGCTAGCCCGAACTTACCCAACATTTCTTTGCCGCTGAGCCCGTAGTAACAGCGTTGCGAAATCTAGCGCTGAAAACGAACACGCCGAGCGGAGCTGGCGACTTCAGGAGCTACCGGCGTTGAGCAAACAGTGTGCTTTAAAAAAAAAAGAGCAACAACTTTATAACAGCAGTATGCTAGAAGGACGGGAACTTAATTACATTAGAGACCGGCCGATGCGAAAGGACGAAAGTGACAGCGGCGCCCATAGAAATCCCGCTAGTGGCAGAACACACAATACTTCTGCGAGCCTGCTGTATACGGAAAAAAAACTTTTGATATAATCATGTGTTTGTAATTCCACAGTTGTATTAAATAAACTAAACCAAATTCGAAATGTGCTGAAATATGACTCGCGCTTTTTTGCGGTTGTGTGAGGTCCTTATAGACTTGACCCCTAGGTTATAGTGGATGTGTAGAGGGAGCACTTTCAGCAATCCTGGACTGGAATTCATGAAATTCTCCGGGTCAAAAAGTGCGAAACGTACCTGACCGCACTTGATATATAGCCAACGGAAGCCACGTGGCATAGCCACCAGAGTTCATCGTCGGACGTGATCAATGAAGTGTGCCCTCCAGAAATGAAAAGTCATAGTACTTTCCCTTTCTTTGAAGTAGGCACGTTTTCTTACCGCGAATGGAGAAAAGCTCTAGTTGCCAGTGGAATGACCCAGAATTTAGTGCCTTTCCTTGAATGTGTTCCCACCTCACATATATTTAAGAAATGGTACAGGCAGAGTGAAAGAACGCGTTTCTTAATTTGTGCCAGCTGTGAACAGATTCAAGGTGCAACGTTACCGACTCGCCTAATCTGCAACCCTCGCAGACTATTTTTCTTTGAGTTCCTGAAAGATATTTGTGCTCACATAGCATTTTTCTTACTCTAAATCACTCGAGTCCGAAACAGGTTTTGTTGCTTTCCGGAAACCGCAACCAAAAGCACTTTCAATGCAGCAAGCCCCTTGCCTACGACCTGAGATATAGTGTGGTCCTGCATGGAGGGTGGCACCGAGGGCCTCCTGTCGGCCCATATCTTATTTCAATAGAACTATATATAGACACTCTTGACGCATTTCTGTCATCGCCGTGATGTTCCGTGTAAAGTACAAGGGCGCTCTCACCATCGCCGCGCGCCGTATGCGGTATAACCACGTAAAACCACGCGAGGACAGCCGACGACCGCGGCTCACTCTGGTGCACTCTACGTAGGAAAGAGGAGATCAAACGTGCCGTCTTCCGTCGCGCAAGAGGCCGTGAAGGGGGGGCGTTAGGCTCCAGCAGCAACTGCGCATTTTCGACCGGGCGCAAGAGGACGTGACGATCGCGGCTCAATCAATATGGCTCAATCTCGCGCATGGAAGGGAGGAAACTGGGGAGGGAGCGCGGGAAGGAGCGGGAGTGACTTCTACTCCGCCAGCAACTGCGTACTTTATGCGGCGACGCGCAGTCGCGCGCGCCGTATCTTGAAAAGCAATCTGCAGACGGCTCATACCTTTGTGCGCACTGTGTTCTCGCCACTGTTGGCGTTGAAGTGATAGGCAGCACGAAGGTCACTTCGCTCGCTGCTGCTGCCATGCTTGCTCACGCCGTTTCGGCGGCGAGTGTGGGAGGTCAGCAAGTGTGGCGTGTGCATGTTTGCCTGTGCGCGCTGACACCATGCTTGTTCATTCAGTAAGTAAGCGAATGTTTCCAAGTTTACACGGCCGATAATATTACTATCCTCACTTCGTATAGCTGTCCACTAATTTGCTATTGCAATCGATGCTTTGCCTATCGGGAAAAACTGCGACTTCTTTATTATTTATATATTTCAAGTTATTATTCTACAATTAGTATTAGTTAGGTAACAGTATTAAGGGAATGTATGATCATGACCTTCCCCTTGGTACCCATTGGTGCATAGTTTCTAAAGGGAGGAATGGTGGCACAGGTTACTCGCGACAACAGCCTCAAGCGCATATTGCAATTGCGTTTATTGCATACTGCAGTTAAGCGCATACAAACGAATTACGTAGGTGGAAAAAGCAGTGTAGCACCATATAGCCATGGTGGCTAGTGTCGGGTGCATGTCTTACAGCAGCACATCTTGCAGCGGCGTACAAACAAAATGTAGTTAATACTGTAAGTAGCATTAAGAAAAATAGTGAGCTTAAACAGCAAAATACGTTGAGATCGCATATTACCTGTTTAAGAACTTCTTTTACGAGGCAGGAAAATTGAGGGTGATTTTGACGTTATGCGGAATGAAATTAAATTCGATTGATCCGTCATACACCAATAGACTCTAGCTGTATGTACTCTTCCAAATAGGCTGACTAAAGAAGTTGCTGGCAGCGGATCTAGTGTCAAGGCTAGCTTGTCCTACACGTCTCAGGTATCATTTGTCCCAGAATAACGCGCATATTGAAAATGCTGGATCATATAGCTCAGTAGTTCTTGTTGTCAATGCACATTTGGTGCAAGAATTTGATATCCAATGTTTTAGACCACTTGAACTTGGGCAGATGTCAGAGCGTGTATATCCTAGCCTGCGGAAGGCCAACGCTTATTCAATGACTTGCTGCGTAGTGGCCGCACAGTTTGCCCTCTCCTTGACCCAAGTTAATCAGAAACATTCCGTTTTGTTTGGCTAACTCAGTAACTCAGTAACTCACTTCCCCTAGAAACCCATGGTTAACAAAGTGATTACTTAATATCCTGCGCAAGAAAGATAACTTATATATAAAAAAACAAAAAGATAGCCATTTAATGTGCATCTACTTGATCGTTACAAGCAATATTGTGACACGCTTAATGCTCTAATGAAGGATGCGAAAAAGCGCTATCATCAAAACGAAATTAATTGTATTGGTTCAGATATAAAAAAACAATGGCGCTTGATCAATTCCTTTCTCAATAACACCTTTAATCCGCCTCTAGCCAAAATTCATCATGAAGGATCTGTTATATCTAACCCATTCGATATCGCTAATGCATTTAGTGACTACTACTCCTCTCCCATACACGTTCCAGCCAGTACGCATGACGAACTTGATCATTGTGGTCACTCATTTTTTTTTCTTTTCCTGTTACCCCGGATGAGGTAAGAAGAACAATTACTTGTATTAAGTCCTCTAGCGCAGGTGTCGATAATATTTCTGCTAACCACGTGAAAATGATCGCTGATGATATTGCGGATGTGCTCACCTACATAATCAATCTAATTTTTGAAACCGGTGAATTTCCCCGTGAGTTAAAGATGAGTAAGGTTATCCCGGTATTTAAAAAAGGTGGCAGACGCTTAATTTCTAATTATAGGCCGATATCCATTCTCCCCTCTTTTAGCAAAGTAATGGGAAAAATAGTACATGTTCGTCTGTCTATCTACCTAACGAAATTTAACCTACTTAATCGGAAACAATTCGGGTTTAGAGAAGAGTATTCGACTAACCTAGCCCTCATTTACTTCAAAGAAAATTGTAAACTAGAAATTGAGAATGGTAACTTCAATGGTTCTGTTTTTTTAGATTTCACTAAAGCTTTTGACAGACTTAATCATGACGTTCTTTATTCTAAACATGCATCTTATGGCAATAATGGCAACTCTCTCAATCTTTTCCGTAGTTACTTATCTGATCGTGAGCAATTACTATCCATCGGCATCTATTCCAATAAAAAAATAATTAACATCGGCATTTCGCAAGGCTCAATTCTGGGCCCGCTTTTATTTCTACTGTACATTATTGACCTTTCACAGTGTCTAACCACATTATCAGAATGCATCTTATATGCTGACCACATGACTGTCTTATGTTCGAGTAATTGTCACAGCAACATTACAAGAACCCTTAATGCTGAACTTAATAACGTTAGTGCATATTGCGCTAAAAATAAGCTTTTGATAAATCCCTCGAAAAGTAAATTCTTAATTTTCTATTCGAGGTCAATAAATAACGCGCAAGTTATGTCCCTCTTTATAAGCACACATCCTATTCATCTGTCAGATCATTGTTTCTTCCTTGGTATCAAACTTGATTCCCGCTTAAAATTTAATTTTCATATTAACAAGCTACAGCGGAAAACTTCCTATGGTATTAGGGTATTACTAAAAGCTAGATGTTACTTTGACTTGAATACTTCGTTCACCTTACATTACGCATTCATTCACAGTCATGTAAATTATTGTATTGCTTCCTGGGGTCAAACATATCATTGCCACCTTTCTTCCCTCCAACATGTACAGAATCAAGCCATTCGCATTCTCACCTGGAGCAACCGACGTTCACATGTTACTGATCCGTACCGGGAACTGCACATACTGAATATTGACAATCTAATTAAACTTAATATCCGCACATTTGCTTATCAAGTAGTTAAATACTATAACCTTCTCAAATTTGTTCTTATCCGACACATTGCTAAGTCAAATATTACGCGCTTTTTCTCCAATAACAATTTTATACTCCCTAAGGTACGAACTAACTATGGTTCACAAAGAGTAGCATTTGTTTTAATTAAACTTTGGAATTAATTGCCTTTTAACATTAAATGTGCCTTTTTATATCGTCATTCAAACATCAGCTTCGCAAATTCATGTTTAAACTATAGCTCCGTTTATTGAATATGTCTTTTAAGACACAATTTCAATTCTGTCGTTTTTAATACTGTTTGCTTCGTTTCTTACTTAAGCTTAAGCCTTATCCCTATCGTTTTATATATTCCATTGCATTATCCGTTTGCCTCGTTATGTGTTTGCATTTGTATTTGCATTTCCGTATTTTTATAATTCGCTGCCTTTTTGCTGTCAAGTAGTATAACTGTATTTTTAACTTTATAAAAGGTCCCCCTACAGTCTTTACACTATGGGACCTTTTTGTGTACTAAATATCAATATTTTTGTATCTGCATTAAGCATTCAATAAACTTCAACTTCAATGTTCTGACTGGAACTGCACTTTGAACTGCAGGGTGCTTGCTTGCTTTCTTGCTGGGTTAAGACTGTGCACTTGATATTTCGCACATTATATAGTGATTGCTTAATATGAAAAAATACTTAACTTTAGCGTTTCCTTACATTTACAACTCGTTCTACTTATCTGAGGTCGAGTTTAGAGAACGTAATGGACAGTCCACCATGTCTACATGCCTAACATGTTCGGTGATAATGTCACATTTGTACTTCGTTTCTTTCCGGGTCACACTAAGAATAATTCTTAATTCATAAATAATTTTTGCCGTTTCGCACTCTTACTTTCCCCATGTGTTTCCAACATGGGGAAAACGACCTTGCGACCATGGGTAGTATCTGATAAGCGATAATTTTACTCTCTCAGTGGATTAACCACTCGCTGTTGACATAATAAATTAGAGTAAAAGGTAGCACGATAGGGCACCATTTGGGTTCCTGCTAAACGAGCATAGCTGTCGTACACACATGTTTATTGCTTTTAATTGTTCTTATCCTATTTTATTTTCGGAGAACGCAGGGTTACATTCTTGCGTTTGCGTACGCATATGAGCATACAATGCTCATATGCGTAAAGCATGGCAAGAATTTTCTCTGAAACGTGAGGCAGAATAACAACTTGCCAAGAATCTCCAAACATAAATCAACAGAACCAAACATACATTCTTGCGTAAATACGGTTGTGCCTCCCGATTTATGTTGCAGTTATATTAACTGACGTTGCCGACCAATCGCAGTATATAAAAGTCACTCCCGAGTTTTTCCCAAGAGCACTTCGGCGTGCCGCGTTTCGACCACGGTGTACGAATCTTACACCGTGGTTTCGACAAAATATGAGAAAATGGAGAGGTTTAGCGTTTCCCTTTCCCCACCACAAGTGTAAGGTAGATGACTGGGCACGTCCTTGAATAACCTCCCTACCTTTCCCTTATCGTTTCTCTCTCTCTCTCTCCGTAAACCTATTACCATTTTCGAATTACCGGGTAAATCTGAACCGTGAACCGCCGTAGCAAAACTATAACAACGACATTTGCGAGGCTTAGTTACACTACAATGCATTTGGAATGTTTGTGTGTTTGTGTGCGTGTGCGTGCGTGCGTATGTGCGTGTGTGCCTGTGGGTTGCGTTAGTGGTCTCGCGAAAGGAAGGTTGTCAAAGAACTACACGTTCGTGATTACGTAACTACAGACGCCTTACGCAAACAGTTACAAGAATATGGCATATCAATGCAGTATTAGCTTCGTGGGCTGTCTAGTTAAACAGCGCACTACCGATGTCGCCACTATCGTGTTGTTGGTGCAATACATCTCTCCGGCAATGTAGCATTCCGCAAACGCCAATAAATCAATCAATCTTGCTTTCCATTTTCCGATACAAGAGGCTGATGAAAAAGCCGCAAAGAGACGGCTTGAAAACCCTGAACCGGCTGACAACATACGACAGCAAGGCAGGGCAGAAACACAGAGGTTCATTTGCGGACAAGCTAAAACTATCAAATGTTTATCCGACGGCGTATTTCCGTCTCCTAAGCGAAATTAATTTACCTTCTCCAAGTAATACTAGTTGTTCGCCTACGTGATTTGTTTTGCATTACGATATGCACTTGAGGCTGCTCGTTCTCTCAAGGCACCTGTGACTTCTTTCCTCCCTTTGGAATATATACACCAACCTGCACTAGGGCGATCCTCACGATCATTCATTCCCTTACGGTTGTTACCTCGAAGTAGCACGACGGAAACAAAATAAATCTAAGTAGCCTGACACGTGATAAGCGAGAAACGTAAGTGAAAGTGGTCATCTGAGTCTCCTTCTTGCCTTGAGCCAACAAGCCGTACAGGTATTTCTTTCTCTCAAGAACTAACAAGGACTTGTCGCAAGGTAGAGCCCATCGTAAATAGGGCGCGAAGGAGCAGCGAGGGACCAAGCCATGCGCGAATAAATGCAATGCGATTCCAACCAATAACCGTAAAAGGATTACGGCTACAGTATGGCGCCGAGATTTACAACGAATCTTGCGATGGCACACGCTCATCGAAGCAGAATCAACAGTGGAAACACGAGACCCACTCTGATTCCTGCGCAAAGAGAAAAATCGCGGCATGAAAATAACAACAACAATAGAATAAACAAGCAAAAGAAAAATATGGAACTCGCTTAAGCTCCGTGCAGAAGCTAGAAGGAAAACATCACGAACGTGATGCAACAGCCGTAACAAATCAAATCGCCGCTGGACACTCGTAAACAAAGAGGGGGCCTTTACTGCTTGGGGTTGCCGTCGTTATCCTACAGGCTGGCAGGAACGGCGTCCGAGGGATACGAAAAGTCGTGCCAAGCGTGCCCTGCATAATAAGAGTAGGAGAACAAATACGAAGGCTTCGCGAAAACGTCCACCCGGCCATTCGCCACGCCGGCTGTGGTCATCTCAAATTCTCGATGTCATCTGGGTTTGCTCTCAAGGTCCCGCTACCATCCATCACCTCTGCCATTGCATCGCGTCCTTTCAAGGACGTGTCTGATATCCGCGAGCCCTCTGCGGTGTTGGTCTTGGGTTGTTTGCTCCCCTTCTCTTCGGGCCTTAAATTTATCACAGTCGTTGCTGCTGTTTGTATTTTTTTCTAGTATGGAGTAGATACCTTGTTGTTATCGTGATAACATGTATGTGTGTGTGTGTGTGCTTAAGGCTCGCTACTCCGACTATTGTACATACTTCTAGATATTGGTAACGCTTGTGTCCCGGACATTTTAATGTTTCTTTCGCTGATTGCTGTATATGCCATAAACGGAAGCAGCTGTCAACGACGGCCGCTGACAGCTTCACGTACATCACCGGTACTTGCACAACATCGCACCATGTTCCCCTATGTTTTTTTTCTTTTTTTTGACAAGTAGGTAGTTGATTTCAAGTGTACGTGTGCCTATCGATACCCGACATCTTATTAACTAAGGAGCAGTGTGGTCTTTCTAGCAGTGCTAATTATTGTCATAGCAGAGCAAAGCATTGGCACAGCCACACTTGCGGGCGTCTTTGCCACAGCAGCTAGCACGTGATTCACAGATTTGCCAAGGATTCGATTTCAGCTAGAATCATTGTCACGCGATCAGCGATGGTGAGAGGGGACGTGTATACTTCCTCACCGTGTTCGTCCGCGTGTACAAAAGGGCCGCTGCTCACTGGTCTCCGCGATCGGTGGCAAGTGACATGCCGCAAATAAAGCACCTCCAAGACCCATTCGCTTGCCCCGCGTGTTTTCGTGCGTTGGTGTGGACACGCCTTCAGGCCAACTTTATTCGCTTGCGTTTTATTGCGGCTAACATGCCGGGATTGCAATCCAATCCCAAAAATATTTTCGCCGGGACATCCTGAGAAAGCTACGTAATCCCATACGCGTATATATTGGCATGCAATCTTTCATATATTTATTCAAGGTACACCCCAAAGGCCCTCATTACAAGGTGCCATAACTGACGACTTTGTGGACTGGCGCACAAAGTTAGAGCGGGATGAATACACCGCGTACAGCCTACCCACCCACAGGCTGCTTGCTTCTGTTTGCTTTGCACACACGCACATGAGCGTGCCGGAGTTTTCCTTCCCGCATATTTTTACCCTTTGCCACTCAATTTTCTTTCGTTCTTTTTGTACTGTATTGCACCTTTCTTTGTTTCCTCCTTGCACTTAGCCATGCGGGCCTAAGTATGTACCTGCCATGAAAGTCAATTGTGTGAGAGGAAACGCCGCGGCGATTTGAGACAAACGGAGGCCTCTCGAGACAATAGAAGGCCGACGTAAAGTCGACATTCTTTCCGTTCGCATAATGCAGGGGAGCTTTCCTTTCTTTCTCTTTTTTTTCTTATTCATGCATCTCCTTCATAGACGACTCTTTTCAGTTCGCCACTCACGCGGGACACATACGGAATTACGCTCGACACACTCTCCACGCGTTCCGCAAAATTCCCATCTCCGGATTTAAAGCTCTTTGCAATGGTGCGTTGTTTTTTGTTATTGTTTTTTCTGTGGCCTCTTTCTTCGATTTCTTCTTTCGCGATGAAAGTTTCTTCCGCGCTTCTGTGACCATGTTTTTTTTTCTTTTCTTTCAGTTTGGAAGAGCAGGGAGCGAGATGGGAAGGGGGGGGGGGGATTGCACTCGTGTTTTCGATGCAAGCCAGATGGGAAAGGCGTCTTTTGTATGAAGAGCCGGCAGAAAATAAATGTCCTGCTTTGAGAGCCCCTATAACAAGGAAGACGACAAGCCTCGATGGGCAAAGCGGCACAGAAACGTCATGGCGTGGACACAGGCGAAACGAGATCGGAGCGGCGCCGTATATGTCTCTCCGATGAGGTTCAGTGAATTCGCCCACTTTCTTCGACGTTGCGAGAGACAGAATAACCTGGCAGTACATTCTCTATCTGGGAATATGACTGCGCAGCGTGCAAATATTGCAGCGGTGACGCATATACGTATTAAAACGCCGAAATTTAACTCGCTGTGGACGCGAAGGTACGCGGATTACTTAATACGTAACTTTTTCTTTAAGTCACAGTGAGAACAGCCACTCGACTAAGCATTGATCGTCAAAGCATGAGAAACTCCTCGCCAAATGGTGCCCGAAGGCCTTGTTGGCTGAGCGTTGTGATAATTAAATGTAAGTCCGATTTATTGTCAAAACCTGGAGCGTGTGAAGTTCTAACCTTTCTTTAACGTCACGTGCATGCAGAAGGGGGGAAAGATGCCTCGGGGTCCAGTGGCTCTTCGATTGCTCTAGCCGCCCAAAGTCCAACGTATATATATATATATATATATATATTTGATGCCCTGAACTAAAAGCGCCGAATCCTGTACGCAAACCCCTTATCGTAGCGTTGTTGATATCCTAGAGGGAGTTGACAGTTCTGGATAGTTCAGCAAATTGTTTGCTGATTCATTGCCATATAAGTTATTTCACAAATTCGACTCTTCCTGGCCAGGAGTAAACGGGGACAAGTTCCTTGGGCGTTTCGGATTTAACCACTGTGAACAGCACTCATGTACCTCGACTCGTCGATACGCTTCGAAATTGTTACGCGATTTTGAGAAAGAGCGTCCAAGCGGGTCGACGGGGGATGAATTGCGGGTCGTTTAACAACGCAAGTACCGGGTGCGCGAGGACTCCGAGTGCGTTATGACGGCTGCAGGAAAATCAACGACACTTCAGCTAACACAACCTACCAGGCGCATTTCGGCAGGGGACATGGTTGACTTTTTTTGAAGGTTGTCTCTCACGGTGTCCTCCCCTTGCAGGGGAAATTCAGCAATCTTACTGACGTCTTACCTTCGGCGGCTTTTCTTCCTAGTCACAGATGACGCTTCGCCGTTAGATGTCGTGATACTCCTTCGTGATACTGTAAACGTAAACGCATAGTAAATGTGCTGCACAGATGACAGAACAGTTCGCGCAAAGTTACGCACTTACATAGGCAGATGAAATGAGAATGGTGCTGTCTACGGCCGATCCGAAACTATTCTTAATGTATACAGCGTATCCCATATTACATGTTCACTTAAGCAAAGCGGTGCTGCGGAAGGACGAGTTGAACTTTCTTGTGCAATGTCAGTTTTCCATGTGCTGCTCATTTTCCTGTAAAAAAAGAAAGACCGTTCTCTGGTCAGAATCCTGTATGTAGTTCCCCTGCCTACAACAGTTTTACTCATTTCAACCAGTACCATGAAAGAAAGAGAGAATGTGGTTGTGGCGCAGTGTTTAAAACGTTCTGCTTCAAACTGCTTCATTTTTGCTGGCGTTATAACCTTTTTACTCGGCGTCCCGCAACCCTTAAACGACAAAAAATGTGGCGAACGAAACATCGAATATACGATAAGCTCATTTCTTACTCCATAATTGTAAAGAAAGAAAGAAAGAAAGAAAGAAAGAAAGAAAGAAAGAAAGAAAGAAAGAAAGAAAGAAAGAAAGAAAGAAAGAAAGAAAGAAAGAAAGAAAGAAAGAAAGAAAGGGAGGACAGAATGGAAGTCAGCTGAAGCAAAGAAAATGTTCTGATCTCACAAGTTTTAACATCATTGAAAGACAGACAGCATTAATACGTCCTGCATCGCCTCAGTATAACGTCGTGGCACGTTGAGTATTTTGAGGACATTTGGCAAACCTCCTGAGTGGTTCCACATACGCTTGTGAAGCTCTACAACTAGGAAATGCGTACCTACTTCAGTTATCCCATGGCAGCGGGAAAACATTGTGTTTCATATACATAACCCTTTTAAACAGGCAAAAAAACGAGGGTCTAGCCACTTATAATGAGTTTCTAATTGCTAAATAACAAGTGTCCTGCACATAACCACTAAAACGCCTCACTTTCATTGGAAATAGACTCCGTGAATTATTTAGCTCTGACGGAATAACGTGAAGAGACACATATATGACGTTTTCGGGCGCTTACAGCCGCACAAACAGCTTCACCGTAAAAGCACACATAAACCATGCAAGTACTCCTGTTCAAAGTGGAAGAAAGTAGCGAAAATGTTGCAAAGCGAAAACAAAAACACACAAACAAAAAAGAAGAAGAAAGAGGTGCAATATCCCTCAATAAGTGGTGAAAATCCCTAAGGAGGCTAGACGTTATTTTAAGAGAGAAACATGGAAGCTTTAAGCAAGCAAAGATATTTACCTTCCTTCAAGAGAAACCTCAGAAACGATCCCGAATGTCGGCATACGCAGTCGCGCGCAATCAGGTAAACGCAATTCCCTTGAGGCGACAACAGCGAGTGCCATAAATTATGGACACTCTATATCGCGCTCAATCGAACATTTCTGTGCAGCTCGACTCCAACATAAGCGCTTCAACTTCAATTTCATATTCTATCAGTCTAAACAGGAACCGACTTTTTCGATACCACGTCGTAGTTTTTTTTCTTCTTGGAATTTACAGTTCTGGGAGAATCCCGCGACAAAATAGCTGTCAATATTACCAACTAAATATAAAGAAATTATGCACTCATTAGTAACTGTCGTGTGAGTGCGCTGCGGTTTTTGGCCGAACAAATTCTGGCTCTCATTTGCGCCTTTATTGTGCGACGCAGTGGGTTGTGATGGATTACGCGTATTTATCGGTACTAGTATGACATTTTGTCACTACAAAGTTGGAATAATTTTCACAGGCGCAATTTCTTCTATACCACTTCCTGAGAGATATAAGTCACTGTCAGCAACCTGTATTCGTTGCTTTCAACAGAACAGTCCGCTAAAAGCACTAATGGGAGGGCCTGCATGAAACAATACGATGACATTTTTTTAAGCCTATACGCACATGCCCGACCATGCTTTACGCAGAACTGATGTTAGTATACCATGGAGTGCCCCGATATCCACCAAACGGATAGCGACAACGGAATGAGGTGTGCGGTGGTTTTGTTGCTTGGAGGTCAACCAAAGGCACAGTCGTCGGGGGGATTCAGCGTTTCTGTTTCTTTCGTGACTTATTCATTATACGAGTAAGTGAAGGTTCTGGTCCAATGCCAAGACCCCTCCTGTCGTAGCTTTACCTATACATACTGCTGTCGTAAGTTTAGCTATCGTAACATTACCTACATCACAAGACAAATGTCACGGACGCGGTGACTGCACCTCCTATGCCCAAAATAAGGACACGGGCCACAGTGACATCGGCACGCCCCTAACACAGGGTTAATTTTCGGTATGCTTCTTTTGTCAGAGGCCCCGGTCTGACAGTCGGAAATGGCACGCTCCAGGTAGCACAAGGAATGCGCTGCTAAGGAAGCGGAAGTGCGCAAGGTCGCAGCAGTCACCAACAAGAAGCAAATGGACACCAATAGACTCTAGCTGTATGTACTCTTCCAAATAGGCTGACTAAAGAAGTTGCTGGCAGCGGATCTAGTGTCAAGGCTAGCTTGTCCTACTGGTCTCAGGTATCATTTGTCCCAGAATAACGCGCATATTGAAAATGCTGGATCATATAGCTCAGTAGTTCTTGTTGTCAATGCACATTTGGTGCAAGAATTTGATATCCAATGTTTTAGACCACTTGAACTTGGGCAGATGTCAGAGCGTGTATATCCTAGCCTGCGGAAGGCCAACGCTTATTCAATGACTTGCTGCGTAGTGGCCGCACAGTTTGCCCTCTCCTTGACCCAAGTTAATCAGAAACATTCCGTTTTGTTTGGCTAACTCAGTAACTCTGTAACTCACTTCCCCTAGAAACCCATGGTTAACAAAGTGATTACTTAATATCCTGCGCAAGAAAGATAACTTATATATAAAAAAAACAAAAAGACAGCCATTTAATGTGCATCTACTTGATCGTTACAAGCAATATTGTGACACGCTTAATGCTCTAATGAAGGATGCGAAAAAGCGCTATCATCAAAACGAAATTAATTGTACTGGTTCAGATATAAAAAAACAATGGCGCTTGATCAATTCCTTTCTCAATAAAACCTTTATACCGCCTCTAGCCAAAATTCATCATGAAGGATCTGTTATATCTAACCCATTCGATATCGCTAATGCATTTAGTGACTACTACTCCTCTCCCATACACGTTCCAGCCAGTACGCATGACGAACTTGATCATTGTGGTCACTCATTTTTTTTTCTTTTCCTGTTACCCCGGATGAGGTAAGAAGAACAATTACTTGTATTAAGTCCTCTAGCGCAGGTGTCGATAATATTTCTGCTAACCACGTGAAAATGATCGCTGATGATATTGCGGATGTGCTCACCTACATAATCAATCTAATTTTTGAAACCGGTGAGTTTCCCCGTGAGTTAAAGATGAGTAAGGTTATCACGGTATTTAAAAAAGGTGACAGACGCTTAATTTCTAATTATAGGCCGATATCCATTCTCCCCTCTTTTAGCAAAGTAATGGGAAAAATAGTACATGTTCGCCTGTCCATCTACCTAACGAAATTTAACCTACTTCATCCGAAACAATTGGGGTTTAGAGAAGAGTATTCCACTAACCTAGCCCTCATTTACTTCAAAGAAAATTGTAAACTAGAAATTGACAATGGTAACTTCAATGGTTCTGTTTTCTTTAGATTTCACTAAAGCTTTTGACAGACTTAATCATGACGTTCTTTATTCTAAACATCCATCTTATGGCAATAATGGCAACTCTCTCAATCTTTTCCGTAGTTACTTATCTGATCGTGAGCAATTACTATCCATCGGCATCTATTCCAATAAAAAATAATTAACATCGGCATTTCGCAAGGCTCAATTCTGGGCCCGCTTTTATTTCTACGGTACATTAATGACCTTTCACAGTGTCTAACCACATTATCAGAATGCATCTTATATGCTGACCACATGACTGTCTTATGTTCGAGTAATTCTCATAGCAACATTACAACAACCCTTAATGCTGAACTTAATAACGTTAGTGCATATTGCGCTAAAAATAAGCTTTTGATAAATCCCTCGAAAAGTACATTCTTAATTTTCTATTCGAGGTCAATAAATAACGCGCAAGTTATGTCCCTCTTTATAAGCACACATCCTATTCATCTGTCAGATCATTGTTTCTTCCTTGGTATCAAACTTGATTCCAGCTTAAAATTTAATTTTCATATTAATAAGCTACAGCGGAAAACTTCCTATGGTATTAGGGTATTACTAAAAGCTAGATGTTACTTTGACTTGAATACTTTGGTCACCTTACATTATGCATTCATTCACAGTCATCTAAATTATTGTATTGCTTCCTGGGGTCAAACATATCATTGCCACCTTTCTTCCCTCCAACATGTACAGAATCAAGCCATTCGCATTCTCACCTGGAGCAACCGACTTTCACATGTTACTGATCCGTACCGGGAACTGCACATACTAAATATTGACAATCTAATTAAATTTAATATCGGCACATTTGCTTATCAAGTAGTTAAATACCATAACCTTCTCAAATTTGTTCTTATCTGACACATTGCTAATTCAAATATTACGCGCTTTTCCTCCAATAACAATTTTATACTCCCTAAGGTACGAACTAACTATGGTTCACAAAGAGTAGCATTTGTTTTATTTAAACTTTGGAATTCATCGCCTTTTAACATTAAATGTGCCTTTTCTATATCATCATGCAAACATCAGCTCCTCAATTTCATGTTTAAACTATAGCTCCGTTTATTGAATATGTCTTTTAAGACACAATTTCAATTCTGTCGTTTTTAATACTGTTTGCTTCGTTTCTTACTTAAGCTTAAGCCTTATCCCTGTCGTTTTATATATTCCATTGCATTATTCTTTTGCCTCATTATGTGTTTGCATTTGTGTTTGCATTTCCGTATTTTTATAATTCGATGCCTTTTTGCTGTCAAGTAGCATTACTGTATTTTTAACTTTATAAAAGGTCCCCCTACAATCTTTACACTATGGGACTTTTTTCTGCACTAAATATCAATATTTTTGTATCTGCATTAAGCATTCAATAAACTTCAACTTCAACGTTCTGACTGGAAGTGCACTTTGTACTGCAGGGTGCTTGCTTGCTTTCTTGCTGGGTAAGACTGTGCAGTTGATATTTCGCACATTATATAGTGATTGCTTAATATGAAAAATACTTAACTTTAGCGTTTCCTTACATTTACAACTCGTTCTACTTATCTGAGGTTGAGTTTAGATAACGTAATGGACAGTCCACCATGTCTACATGCCTAACATGTTCGGTGATAATGTGACATTTGTACTTCGTTTCTTTCCGGGTCACACAAAGAATAATTCTTAATTGATAAATAATTTTTAGGCGTTTTGCACTCTTACTTTCCCCATGTGTTTCCAACATGGGGAAAATGACTTTGCGACCATGGGTAGTATCTGATAAGCGATAGTTTTACTCTCTCAGCGGATTAACCACTCGCTGTTGACATAATAAATTAGAGTAAAAGGTAGCACGATAGGGCACCATTTGGGTTCCTGCTAAACGAGCATAGCTGTCGTACACACATGTTTATTGCTTTTAATTGTTCTTAACCTATTTTATTTTCGGAGGACGCAGGGTTACATTCTTGCGTTTGCATACGCATATGAGCATACAATGCTCATATGCGTAAAGCATGGCAAGAATTTTCTCTGACACGTGAGGCAGAACAACAACTTGCCAAGAATCTCCAAACATAAATCAACAGAACCAAACATACATTTTTGCGTAATTACGGTTGTGCGTCCCGATTTATGTTGCAGTTATATTACCTGACGTTGCCGACCAATCGCAGTATATAAAAGTCACTCCCGAGTTTTTCCCAAGAGCACTTCGGCGTGCCGCGTTTCGACCACGGTGTACGAATCTTACACCGTGGTTTCGACAAAATATGAGAAAATGGAGAGTTTTAGCGTTTCCCTTTCCCCTCCACAAGTGTAAGGTAGATGACTGGGCACGTCCTTGAATAACCTCCCTACCTTTCCCTTATCGTTTCTCTCTCTCTCTCTCCGTAAACCTATTACCATTTACGAATTACCGGGTTATCTGAACCATGAACCGCCGTAGCAAAGCTATAACAACGACATTTGCGAGGCTTAGTTACACTACAATGCATTTGGAATGTTTGTGTGCGTGTGCGTGTGCGTGCGTGCGTATGTGCGTGTGTGCCTGTGGGTTGCGTTAGTGGTCTCGCGAAAAGAAGGTCATCAAAGAACTGCACGCTTGTGATTATGTAACTACAGACGCTTTACACAAACAGTTGGAAGAATATGGTATATCAATGCAGTATTAGCTTTGCGGGTTGTCTAGTTAAGCAGCGCACTACAGGTGTCGCCAATATCGTGTTGTTGCTGCAATACATCTCTCCGGCAATCTAGCATTCCGCAAACGCCAATAAATCAATCAATCCTGCTTTCCATTTTCCGATACAAGAGGCTGATGAAAAAGCCGCAAAGAGACGGCTTGAAAACCCTGAACCGGCTGATAACATACGACAGCAAGGCAGGGCAGAAACACAGAGGTTCATTTGCGGACAAGCTAAAACTATCAAATGTTTATCCGACGGCGTATTTCCGTCTCCTAAGTGAAATTAATTTACCTTCTCCAAGTAATACTAGTTGTTCGCCTACGTGATTTGTTTTGCATTACGATATGCACTTGAGGCTGCTCGTTCTCTCAAGGCACCTGTGACTTCTTTCCTCCCTTTGGAATATATACACCAACCTGCACTAGGGCGATCCTCACGATCATTCATTCCCTTACGGTTGTTACCTCGAAGTAGCACGACGGAAACAAAATAAATCTAAGTAGCCTGACACGTGATAAGCGAGAAACGTAAGTGAAAGTGGTCATCTGAGTCTCCTTCTTGCCTTGAGCCAACAAGCCGTACAGGTATTTCTTTCTCTCAAGAACTAACGAGGACTTGTCGCAAGGTAGAGCCCTTCGTAAATAGGGCGCGAAGGAGCAGCGAGGGACCAAGCCATGCGCGAATAAATGCAATGCGATTCCAACCAATAACCGTAAAAGGATTACGGCTACAGTATGGCGCCGAGATTTACAACGAATCTTGCGATGGCACACGGCCATCGAAGCGGAATCAACAGTGGAAACACGAGACCCACTCTGATTCCTGCGCAAAGAGAAAAATCGTGGCATGAAAATAAAAATAAAGATAGGATAAGCAAGCAAAAGAAAAATGTGGAACTCGCTTAAGCTCCTTGCCGAAGCTGGAAGGAAAACATCACGAACGTGATGCAACAGCCGTAACAAATCAAATCGCCGCTGGACACTCGTAAACAAAGAGGGGCCTTTACTGCTTGGGGTTGCCGTCGTGCTCCTACAGGCTGGCAGCAACGGCTTCCGAGGGATACGAAAAGTCGTACCAAGCGCGCCCTGCATAATAAGAGTACGAGAGCAAAGACGAAGCCTTCGCGAAAACGTCCACCCGGCCATTCGCCACGCCGGCTGTGGTCATCTCAAATTCTCGATGTCATGTGCGTTTGCTCTCAAGGTCCCGCTACCATCCATCACCTCTGCCATTGCATCGCGTCCTTTCAAGGACGTGTCTGATATCCGCGAGCCCTCTGCGGAGTTGGTCTTGGGTTGTTTGCTCCCCTTCCCTTCGGGCCTTAAATTTATCGCAGTCGTTGCTACTGTTTGTATTTTTTTCTAATATGGTAATATGGAGTAGATACCTTGTTGTCATCGTGATACCGTGTGTGTGTGTGTGTGTGTGTGTGTGTGTGTGTGTGTGTGTGTGTGTGTGTGTGTGTGTGTGTGTGTGTGTGTGTGTGTGTGTGTGTGTGTGTGTGTGTGTGTGTGTGTGTGTGTGTGTGTGTGTGTGTGTGTGTGTGTGCGTGCGTGCGTGCGTGCGTGCGTGCGTGCGTGCGTGCGTGCGTGCGTGCGTGCGTGCGTGCGTGCGTGCGTGCGTGCGTGCGTGCGTGCGTGCGTGCGTGCGTGTGTGTGTGTGTGTGTGTGTGTGTGTGTGTGTGTGTGTGTGTGTGTGTGTGTGTGTGTGTGTGTGTGTGTGTGTGTGTGTGTGTGTGTGTGTGTGTGTGTGTGTGTGTGTGTGTGTGTGTGTGTGTGTGTGTGTGTGTGTGTGTGTGTGTGTGTGTGCATAAGGCTCACTACTCCGACTATTGTACATACTTCTAGATATTGGTAACGCTTGTGTCCCGGACATTTTAATGTTTCTTTCGCTGATTGTTGTATATGCCATAAACGGAAGTAGCTGTCAACGAAAGCCGCAGGCAGCTTCATGTACATCACCGGTACTTGTAGAACATCTCACCATGTTCCCCTATGTGTTTTCTTTTTTTTTTGACAAGTAGGTAGTTGATTTCAAGTACGTGTGCCTGTCGATACCCGACATCTTATTAACTGGCGAGCAGTATGGTCTTTCTAGCAGTGCTAATTATTGTCATAGCAGAGCAAAGCATTGGCACAGCCACACTTGCGGGCGTCTTTGCCACAGCAGCTAGCACGTGATTCACAGATTCGCCAAGGATTCGATTTCAGCTAGAAACATTGTCACGCGATCAGCGATGGTGAGAGGGGACGCGTATACTTCCTCACCGCGTTTGTCCGCGTGTACAAAAGGGCCGCTGCTCACTGGTCTCCGCGATCGGTGGCAAGTGACATGCCGCAAATAAAGCACCTCCAAGACCCATTCGCTTGCCCCGCGTGTTTTCGTGCGTTGGTGTGGACACGCCTTCAGGCCAACTTTATTCGCTTGCGTTTTATCGCGGCGAACATGCCGGGATTGCAATCCAATCCAAAAATATTTTCGCCGGGACGTCCTGAGAAAGCTACGTAATCCCATACGCGTGTATATTGGCATGCAATCTTTCATTTATTTATTCAAGGTACCCCCAAAGGCCCTCATTACAAGGTGCCATAACTGACGACTTGTGGACTGGCGCACAAAGTTAGAGCAGGATGAATACACCGCGTACAGCATACCCATCAACAGGCTGCTTGCTTCTGTTTGCTTTGCACACACTCACATCAGCGTGCCGGAGATTTCCTTCCCGCATATTTTTATCTTTGCCACTCTATTTTCTTTCGTTTTCGTTCTTTATTTTTGTACTGTATTGCACCTTTCTTTGTTTCCTCCTTGCACTTAGCCATGCGGGCCTAAGTATGTACCTGCCATGAAAGTCAATTGTGTGAGAGGAAACGCCGCGGCGATTTGAGACGAACGGAGGCCTCTCGAGACAATAGAAGGCCGACGTAAAATCGACATTCTTTCCGTTCGCATAATGCAGGGGAGCTTTCCTTTCTTTCTCTTTTTTTTTTCTTATTCATGCATCTCCTTCATAGACGACTCTTTCAGTTCGCACTCACGCGGGACACTTACAGAATTACGTTCGACACACTCTCCTCGCGTTTCGCAAAATTCCCCTCTCCGGATTTAAAGGTCTTTGCAATGGTGCGTTGTTTTTTGTTATTGTTTTTTCTACAGCCTCTTTCCTGGCTTTCCTCTTTCGCGATGAACGTTGTTTCTGTGCTTCTGTGACCATGTTTTTTTTTCTCCTTTTCTTTCAGTTTGGAAGAGCAGGGAGCGAGATGGGAAGGGGGGGGGGGGGGATTGCACTCGTGTTTTCGATGCAAGCCAGATGGGAAAGGCGTCTTTTGTATGAAGAGCAGGCAGAAAATAAATGTCCGGCTTTGAGAGCCCCTATAACAAGGAAGACGACAAGCCTCGATGGGCAAAGCGGCACAGAAACGTCATGGCGTGAACACAGGCGAAACGAGATTGCAGCGGCGCCGTATATGTCTCTCCGATGAGGTTCAGTGAATTCGCCCACTTTCTTCGACGTTGCGAGAGACAGAATGACCTGGCAGTACATTCTCTATCTGGGAATATGACTGCGCAGCGTGCAAATATTGCAGCGGTGACGCATATACGTATTAAAACGCCGAAATTTAACTCGCTGTGGACGCGAAGGTACGCGGATTACTTAATACGTAACTTTTTTTTTAAGTCACAGTGAGAATAGCCACTCGACTAAGCATTGGTCGTCAAAGCATGGGAAACTCCTCGCCAAATGGTGCCCGAAGGCCTTGTTGGCTGAGCGTTGTAATAATTAAATGTAACTGCCATTTATTAATATAAGCTGGAGCGTGTGAAGACCAGTACTTCTTCTATCGGTCCTTTGTCCTTTCTTGGGATTACACGTCCCATGAGCCATGAGTTCTAACCTATCTTTAACGTCACGTACATGCAGAAGGGGGAAAAGATGCCTCGGAGTCCAGTGGCTCTTCGATTGCTCTTGCCGCACAAAGTCCAACGTGTGTGTGTGTATATATATATATATATATATATATATATATATATATATATATATATATATATATATATATATATATATATATATATATATATATATATATATATATATATATATATATATATATATATATATATATATATATGCATGAAACTAGAAGCGCTGAATCCTGTACGCAAATCCCATATCGTAGCATTGTCGATACCCTAGAGGGAGTTGACATTTCTGTATAGTTCAGCAAATTATTTGCTGATTCATTGCCATATAAGTTATTTCACGAATTCGACTCTTCGTGACCAGGAGTAAGCGGGGCAAGTTCCTTGGGCGTTTCAGATGTAACCACTGAGAACAGCACTCATGTGCCTCGACTCGTCGATACGCTTCAAAAAAGATTTTGAGAAAGAGCGTGGAAGCGAGTCGACGGGGGATGAATTGCGGGTCGTTTACCAAGCAAGTACCTGGTGCGCGAGGACTCCGAATGCGCTATGACGACTTCAGGAAAATCAACGACACTTCAGCTAACACAACATACCTGGCGCATCTTGGCAGTGGACATGGTTGCCTTTCTTTTTTAATGTTGTCCCTCACGGTGTCCTTCCCTTGCTGGAAAACTTCAGCAATCTTACTGACGTCTTACCTTCGGTGGCGCTTCTTCCTCGTCACAGATGACGCTTCGCCGTTAGATGTCGTGAGCACCTTCGTGGCCTATGAAATAAAGGGCCTTGTGACGTTCAGGAGGCTGACTATCGCCGAACCGCTGTGATTAGCGTCTAAGGCGACTACAGGTGACAAAAAAAAATAAAAAATTAGGTTCTGGGATTTTACTTGCCACAACCACGACCAGATTATGAGGCGCCACATTCCGCCCTCATCGAAATGCGGCCACCGCGGTCAGAATCGTACCCACGACCCCGAGCTCTGAAGCGCGACTCCACCCCGAGCTAGCTGCCACGCCGGATATTATGACTGGGTGCGAGTCCATCTCCTTCGTGATACCGTAAACGTAATTGCATAGTAAATGCGCTGCACAGATGACGGAACAGTTCGCGCAGACAAAGTTACGCACTTATATAGGCACATAAAATTAGAATGGTGCTGTCTACGGCCGATCCGAAACTATTCTTAATGTATACAGCGTATCCGATGTTACATGTTCGCTTGAGCAAAGCGGCGTTGCGGAAGCACGAATTGCACTTTTTTTTGTGGAATGTCAGTTTTCCATGTGCTGCTCATTTTCCTGTCAAAGAAAAATGACCGTTCTCTGGTCAGAATTCTGTATATAGTTCCTCTGCCTACAACAGTTTTACTTATTTCAACAAGTACGGTGAAAAAAAGAGGGAATGTGGTTGTAGCGCAGTGTTTAAAACGCTCTGCCTCAAACTGCTTCATTTTGCTGGCGTTGTTACCTTTTTACTCGGCGTCCCGCAATCCTTAAACAACAAAAAAATTCGGCAAACGAAACATCGAATATACGATCAGCTCATTTCTTGCTCCATAACTGTAATGAAAGAAAGAAAGAAAGAAAGAAAGAATGAACAGAATGGAAGTCAGCTGAAGCAAAGAAAATGTTCTAACCTCACAAGTTTTAACGTCATAGAAGGACAGATAGCATTAATACGCCCTACATCGCCTCAAAATAACGTCGTGGCACGTTGAGTATTTTGAGGACATTTGGCAAACCTCCTGAGTGGTTCCGCATACGCTTGTGAAGCTCTACAACTATGAACTGCGTACCTACTTCAGTTCTCCCATGGCAGCGGGAAAACATTGTGTTTCATATAGATAACCCTTTTAAATAGGCAAAAAAAAACAAGGGTCTAGCCACTTATATTGAGTTTCTATTTGATAAATAACAAGTGTCAAGCACATTACCACTAAAATGCTTCACTTTCGTTAGAAATAGACTCCGTGAATTATTCAGCTCTCACGAATAGCGCGAAAAGACACATATATGACGTTTTCGGGCGCTTACAGCCGCACAAACAGCTTCACCATGCATAAAAACACACATAAACCATGCAAGTACACCTGTTCAACATGGACGAAAGTAGCGAAAATGTTGCAAAGCCAAACAAAAACATACACAAAAAAGAAGAAGAATTAGGTGCAATATCTCTCAACAAGCGGCGAAAATCCCTAAAGAGGCTAGACGTTATCTTAAGAAAAAATGGAAGCTTTAAGCAAGCAAAAACATTTACTTTCCTTCAAGAGAAACCTCAGAAACGATCCCGAATATCGGCATATGCAGTCGCAATCAGGGTAAACGCAATTCCCTTGAGGGGACAACAGCGAGTGCCATAAATTATGGACGCTTTATATCGCGCTCAATCGAACATTTCTGTGCAGCTCGACTCGAACAGATGCGCTTCAACTTCAATTTCATATTCTATCAGTCTAAACAGGAACCGACTTTTTCGATACCACGTCGAAGTTTTTTTTCTTCTTGGAATTTACAGTTCTGGGAGAATCCCGCGACAAAATAGCTGTCAATATTACCAACTAAATTGAAAGAAATTATGCACACATTAGTAACTGTCGTGTGAGTGCGCTGCGGTTTTTGGCCGAACAAATTCTGGCTCTCATTTGCGCCTTTATTGTGCGACGCAGTGGGTTGTGATGGATTACGCGTATTTATCGGTACTAGTATGACATTTTGTCACTACAAAGTTGGAATAATTTTCACATGCGCGATTTCTTCTATACCACTTCCTGGGAGAAATAAGCCACTGTCAGCAACCTGTATTCGTTGCTTTCAACAGAACAGTCCGCTAAAAGCACTAATGGGAGGGCCTGCCTGAAACAATACGATGACATTTTTTTAAGCCTAAACGCACATGCCCGACCATGCTTTACGCAGAACTGATGTTAGTATACCATGGAGTGCCCCGATATCCACCAAACGGATAGCGACAACGGAATGAGGTGTGCGGTGGTTTTGTCGCTTGGAGGTCAACCAAAGGCACAGTCGTCGGGGGGATTCAGCGTTTCTGTTTCTTTCGTGACTTATTCATTATACGAGTAAGTGAAGGTTCTGGTCCAATGCCAAGACCCCTCCTGTCGTAGCTTTACCTATACATGCTGCTGTCGTAAGTTTAGCTATCGTAACATTACCTACATCACAAGACAAATGTCACGGACGCGGTGACTGCACCTCCTATGCCCAAAATAAGGACACGGGCCACAGTGACATCGGCACGCCCCTAACACAGGGTTAATTTCCGGTCTGCTTCTTTTGTCAGAGGCCCCGGTCTGACAGTCGGAAATGGCACGCTCCAGGTAGCACAAGGAATGCGCTGCTAAGGAAGCGGAAGTGCGCAAGGTCGCAGCAGTCACCAATAAGAAGCAAAATGGATTCTGCGCCCCGAGAAAGAATGGAAAGCTCTTAGTGAACAGATTGTGCATGGGCCGATCAAACCCTCTGGGGTTTGGTGAGATTGAATGACGCAATTTTTGCTTTAAATGCTACACATGTAGCTAAATCGTATATATATATATATATATATATATATATATATATATATATATATATATATATATATATATATATAGAGAGAGAGAGAGAGAGAGAGAGAGAGAGAGAGATTCGCGAATGTCTGTACGCTCCTAGGCTCAAAGTGTATAGTTTCGGCACATGTGGAGCATTTAAAGCAAACATTGCGTCATTCAATCTCACGTATATATATATACTTCTAGCCATTACAATAACGTCACAGTTTGATGGGCGCGTGCAAAAAAAAAGAAAAAGCGTGGTCATTTTTATTTGATGTGACACAAGGTGCAAAGCAGGATAGATGTGTGTTAGTCGTGGGAAAGTTGATGCTGTATCGAGAGGCATTGATAAACACGTGCGTGAAAATTGCCAGTGACGCCCGTGCGTGGCGCAGACACAGAAAAAACAACTTTATCCTGCCTTCAGTACTTTCATAAGAACGGAGCAAACCAAATGTTCCACAACAGTAAAGAAGTCACATTTTTTTTAAATAAATGTATTTAAGGAGACGTTGGTGCCTATGTGTGGCGCTGGCTACTCCTCTCCTCCTACGTGATAGTTGTCGTCGGAAAGTTGTCGACAATCACCAAACTGGACAAATAAACACACGAACGAACATTCACGTACTAAGTCTTAGTATTGCAATATAAATAAGTGTTCGCGCAACAGAAGGGTTCACACAGCATAAGTGTTCACAAAACCAAGATGTTCCCACAGAATATGTTGGGCACATGAATGCCGCCCTCTGAATGCAACAAATACAAATGCTACATGAACACGAAGACATACTGAACACGTAATTAAAAGTGCCTGTTAATAATAACAATGCAAGCAAAAAGTATTCTATGACTTAGTATTCTTGTGGTGCTTTTTGCTCCTCCAAAAATTGCACTAAGGCGCGCGCAGCGATGGGTTGAAGTTTTTCTGTTGGCCGTGGACCTAAAGTTTTTCGTAAGGATACTGGCCATCTATATAAGCCACGTAGTTTTTCAAGTGGTTCCTGAGGGTAACATCGTGATTTTTACAGTGTAGAAGAAGGTGTTCTGTGTATTCTTCAGCTTCTTCAGATGAGCATGTAGCACTGTTACTTTTTCTTATCCTATACATGAAGCTTATAGTACAGGCAGTGGCTAGTCGAAGCCTATGAACTATTGCTTTAATGGATCGACTAATTTTAAACGGAATATTGAATTCTATTACATTATCTATATTATATAATTGAGAGTTCTGTGCATCATATATGAACCAAGTTTCCTTGGACAATTTACCCCATAGTTTGTTCAGTAGACATCGCGCATCCCTCTCAGCTAGAGAAAGTAGTGATAATTCATTCTCTTGGTGTGCTGCACGTGCCATGTGATCAGCTGTTACATTTCCTATAATATCATGGTGACTTGGAATCCACTGGAAGGTTACGTTGTGTCGTATATCTTTCGCTATGGCGTATCTCTTCTGTATTTCGTATGTCAATGTGTTGTTTACGTTTCTTTAGCTGATTTCATTTAAGCGCAGCAATGAGGCTTCTCAGTCACTCATAATTACCCAGCGAAGTGGTTCTCACTGCTGACATATGCAACGCTAAGCAGGAAGTATTGCGTAATTAAGTTCTGCCTTTGAGTACGTTGTAAATTAACAAAGCTTATAAGCGCTTTTTTCTTGGTATGCAGGTATATAAAACGCAGAGCTTTGTTTCCGGCATGATCCATCGGTATACACGTGAATTCTAACTACGTACTTAGTGTAAAGATATGATAAAGTTAATTGCTTTATCGCAACTACGGGCATATCACACTTGCGACGTACTCTAGGAATTGGAGGTACTATTTCTGGATTTGCTAGTCGCCATGGGAGACGATTTGCGCATGTAGGCCAGTGTTCGTAAGCAGGCAGTGAGCTTTTCCACCTCCGTATTTCTTCATGTATGCGTGCAGCAATGCTACCCTAAAGGCCCTGGCATAGTGGATGATTAGCTTGTTGTGTCGCCAAACGAAAAAAAGTGACGTCAACTTTCCGTAAACTTTAGGGCATGAAAAGTTTGTTGGCGGGACTCGTCAATTACCAAAGCACTGGCAGATGCAGGCGGAACACCAAGACATATGCAATGGCTTCTGGCTTCTGGCTTTGAATTGTTTCCTCTAGATTACAGGATATTCAATGTAACAGAGGAGCAGAGTATGCTTTTCTTTCCCTAATAATTGCCGAGTGAATGCGCAGTAAGGAAGAGGTTGAACTACACCATCTCTGTCCAGCAAATCGACGAACAATGTTGATTAGGGAGTTGACTTTCTGCTCTAATGATTTCATTTGGGGAGCCCATAATAGCCGTCTGTCTATGATAATACCCAAGAACTTGTCGCACAAGTTGCAGACGCTGAGAGTCTATCGCGAGCTGGAATCTCTTGAGGCATTTCTTTGTAAAAGGAAGTACAACAGTTTTCTCATGTGAAATAATCATACCTCTGCTTCTCAAAAGAACATTAATTAGTGTCAGGCCAGTTTGTAGCATATGCGGAACGGCTTGAGTGCTCGAGTCAGGTGCCACATGTACGATTCGTCTGAATATAGTGAATAATTCAAGGTAGCAGGCAGAATATGGTGTATTCAGCCATAACACAGTTAAATAGCAATAGACCAAGTGCATTACCCCGCGGAACGCCTTGGTTCGCTTTACGCTCTGTGCTTTTGCCATCAGCAGTTTCAATATAGATTTTTTGTCTCTGAAGAAATACGCCATCCATTTCAGTGTTCGGCCAACTGTGCCCAACTGAATTAAGGCATGTAGTACGTGAGTGTGTCTGACTGTGTCAAATGCACGCTTTATGTCTAGAAACATCTAAATGGTGATTTTTACAGCTCCTCTCATGATCTACATATGTAACAAGATCTAAAATAGCATCCATCGTACAACGGCGTCTGTGGAAGCCCGCCATATTTTCGGGTAGTGCGTTGGTGCATTCTGTCCACCTCTGCAGCCTGGCGTTTATCATATTTTCCATAAGTTTGCATAGACAACTTGTCAGACTGTGTCATGAACTTCAGCGCTCCAGAAACGGACAGAGACACAATTCAAATATTTTAAAGAAAATTTATCTCGGCGAAAGAAAAATAACGAAAGAAAAAAAACAGCAAACTGTCCTGACACACTGTACACACACGAGACACTCCAGAAACTAGCTGTACACATAAAAAAACAAGCCCTCAACTACATATTGTTCCTCCGCTCGACTAACCAACCCGACGTCACGGGCAAACCAACGTTCTGACCGTCGCCAGTCGTGTCGGACTCCGACCCAGCGTGACAAAGGACGTTGGCTTGCGTGGTTCCGACGCAGCGTGGGCGTTGACCTCCGACGAGAGCGATGAGGTTGTAGTCTTCCGCAAAGACCCGTGTGGCACCAGACGCAGTCTGGCCTAGTCGGCCGTTGTGCCACTGACGTGGTCAGACGATTGCCCTCGTGGGACGGGACAACAATCGGTTACGGCCAACGTTACTAGACTAGGTTCAGTTGTCAAACTCTCCGTAGGCGCCATACATCGCGGGTGGCCCCTTGTCTTGGTTTGCCGCCAGAGGGCGGGAGCACCGCAAGTAGCTCTACGCGGGCGCAGCTCTGATCAAAAATATTGTACAGCGCAAAGTACAAGGACAGTGATAGACAAGCAACCACCCTAGTTCACTTCATTTCTAGTACAATGGGCCTAAAACGTCTATCACTGTCCTTGTACTTTGCGCTGTACATTATTTTTGATTATGAATTACCAACTAGCCCAAGCAACCACCCTAGTTCGCAGCTCTGCGTTGGCGAAGGGGCTTGAGTCCAGACTTCGCAACTTACGTACTCAGCAAGTGTTTTCACCGATGTGTCTTTAAATGTTTGTATAGTCTCGCGTTTAGGAGATTGATTAAAAAACTTTACGTAGCTGTGAAAATGCTGCTGCGCTGCCCCAGAGTGCGCTGTGGAGTCCTTAGTCCAGAGCCGCAGCAGCCCCGGCCGTGCACTGCGCTCTATATTAATCAGCTGTTGCTGATGAGTAGCTGTAAGTAGCTGATTAGTAGTTGTAATCAGCTGTTGCTGCTTAGTACTAATTAAATAATAATGCGAACGCATGAGGCGATGTTAGCGCGACCACACGATGGTCCAAGAAAGTCACGGGAGCCCAAGCGAACCAATCGAGGCAGTTCACGAGGCCAGTCAAGGCTCAGTGAATTAGGCGAAGTTAATTAAGGCACAGTTAATTAAAATAGAGTTAAGGCACTCGAACCCACGGTCGTTGAAACCTGGACCTTTGGTGGTGGCAACGAATTACATAAATAGATGAACTAATTTATTCATTAGTGAATTAACAAGTACACTAACAATTATTGGATAACTTTTAATTAATAATGAATTAACTACGCATTACCTAACTTGGCGGATTTATAATTTGAATATCTCAAAGCTACGGCAAACATTACCTTGGTTGTGCCCAGCTACGCAGCATTCGCATATTTTAAAACTCTGGCTGAAGTTAGCTGGGAAACACGGTATATACACACTCTCAGCGCTTCATTTCGGGATAAAAAAAATGAAGCTAGCACTATTTCTTTCATCAGAGCACCGCATTCACAAGTGCAATGTTGCAACCTACGTGAGATTTGCTCCCTTGCGAGCAGACTTGCACATTCAAAGTAAGTTATCGCTGCAGGAACGGTGCATAAATATGCATTCGCGTCAGTAAATAAAATTGGATGATACGGCCCGTAAACTCTTCAAAACCCACAGGGCATTTAAAACGCATAAGAGTGTCGCAAAAATGCACCGAGACTGCAGCAAAACACGCAACGCGCCAAAACGCATAAACAACGGACAGTGCTTCGTCGCCCTGTCCGCGCCGCGCTGACCGAGCAAAGTGCGACAGCAGCGCCACGAGATGGGTGGTGGGTCCACGCAGTCACGGGAGTTTGAAAACTGAACCTAGTCTAGTAACGTTGGTTACGGCAGCGTGGGGTAGGACCGGGGCCGCGTAACACAGCCACGGCGACGCCGTCGAGGCTCAGGAGCTGGAGTTGTCGCTGGCCAGCTCCCGAACGTCCCCTCCCCGGTCCGTGGTCCCTGAAGCTGATGCCTCCCGTCTGCACAGGACAGCTGGAGATGCCACTGTCTTGCTTCTCGACCACTTCAGCAATACCAGCTCACCACCACCCTGCCCCCGTCTCCTTTTTCTTAATTTCTTCTTCTTGCTTCGCGCTTCTCGCGCTTCAGGTGCTTCTCGCCTGTGGGTCCCTTCTCCGTTTCGTCGACCGGTGTCTTCGTCCTTTTCACATTGTCATACAGATGTTGTCGGTGACTCATGACAGACTGACAGGGCGGGAAGAACCTAACGATGAAGGGGTTTTACCCGGTTTTTGTATCAGAGCCAAAAGTTTACACCCAAAGGGCGTAAACTTTTCGTATAGAATGTATTGTTGTGGGATAGGATAAGCCCCAAAAGGTGTAAATATTTTCAAGGGTATACACGCCCATACGCTCTAAAAACAGTTGCACACTTTGGGGTGTATATTGTCACGTGGTGGTGACGTTGAAGAACACAGTAGCAATACTGTGAACGACAAAACTAACTTTTATTGGGCGAACCTGTGCCCACAAAACAGGCTACACTTATAGCACAACGATAGCGGCGAACACGGTCGGCGATCGTCGAAAATATGATCAGCGGGTCAAGCGAGTCGGCTTTTATACAGCAGTCGTCGAATGTTCCAGACTAATCTTTGGGACCCGCATGCCTTCCACAAAGTTCTACACCATTCACGTCAAGCGATGAAATCAGATAACACAAGGTTCGGCGACAACAGACAGCGGATAGAAGCATCGATAACTTTCCAGAAACTTCGGATACATGCAGGCGCATCCCGCGCTGTGCGATAACATTTGTTAGGCGGCGAAACGTGGTCACCCGATAAAGATAAGTACACGTGTCAATATTTGCCACACAACGATAATCGTCATCTGTCTTGTCCGCATTTCATTTCTTTAACGCTGCGAGCCCGGTACTTCCAAGTCACGAATGGCATGCGCGTTATCTATCAGTATGACAGAGCATTCACCACAGGAAAGTAGCGGAAGCAGCGTTTTCAAGAAAGGAAACGCAAGCAAGGCAGATGACGATTATTGTTGTATGGTAAGATACAGCCCAAAGGGTGCAATTTTGTAATTTTGAGTGTACACAGCAAAAGTCTTTCCACATGCGCTTTTTTTCGGGCTTGCGCGCCGCAGCATTATGACAATTTGAGAACTACGAGGCATACAGCGCGTCCCGTGGTACTAGACCCTCTTTCAAGCCTCAACTTGGATCGGCTGCTTCTCGGCGCGGCCACTAGGTGGCGCGCGATTACTTGGAGTCACTTGAGATCAGGATGACTTAGAATACGCACCTATAAAGCGAGATATAAGAAGGAAGAAGAAGCATGTGCTTGCTGCGGTAAAGCTAGGGAAACGATGGAGCATGTTTAGTTAGAATGTGAAGATATCTGCCCAGCAGTAGATTTAGAAATCACTGGCCTCCTTGAAGCCCTTGGATTCAGCGAGAGCAACGGGAAAGTAGACATGTCCGCAAAAGAGATTAGTAGGAGGGGATTGGAAGATTAGTGGAAGAAAAGTAGGAAAATGACAAACAGCGAAGGCGTACAATAATGAAGTTCACAATAGGGATTCAGAAACTTTGGTTATGGGAATTCATCGTGGCTTCTTTCCTTTTTTTAGCATAGGTAGGACATTAGGCAATAAAATAACATGAGCTTGGTGGCGCAACCCACCACTCCGTTCCAAAGGGGACGCTCAGAACATACATACATACATACATACATACATACATACATACATACATACATACATACATACATACATACATACATACATACATACATACATACATACATACATACATACATACATACATACATACATACATACATACATACATACATACGTACGTCCGTCCGTCCGTCCGTCCGTCCGTCCGTCCGTCCGTCCGTCCGTCCGTCCGTCCGTCCGTCCATCCATCCATCCATCCATCCATCCATCCATCCATCCATCCATCCATCCATCCATCCATCCGTCCGTCCGTCCGTCCGTCCGTCCGTCCGTCCGTCCGTCCGTCCGTCCGTCATGAATTGTATAGACCAAGAAAGCAAACAAGTATATGACAGTATTACGCTTGTGTATATGAAAGACAATTGTAGAGTTGGTCAGTAGTAGTAGAATTTTAGGGAATACTTTCTGGAAAATGTGACCTTGAATACCCACATTGATAATGTTGTCAAAAAAATTGTGCCAAGTACTTGGAAAGATACGTTAAGAAATTTGGAAGGTGCAGGCGCACATAATGAAATCCGGAAGGTGGGAAAATCACTGCCAAAACACATTACACCAGAGAAAGAAATATCAAATGCGCCACCTACTATTTTGAACAAACAACAAAACTGGAGTTGATATTGTATTATGTGCACAAACAACCCGTATAACATTTTTTTTCACCACGTAAATATGTAGGTTCTCATTGAGCATTAAGAATCCTGATGTAACTCTCAAATTATTTTATTATTGTAATTATCATTGTTCATCTACGCATGTTGTTCAGTTTGTTTTTCTATAGCTGATGTGTGTCTTTATTTTTACTACTATTTTGGATTCTTTGCGTGCTACAAACATGATTTTGTTATGGAATCATTATTTTTTGGGTATTTACACGTGTAGTTCTTGAAGGGTTAAGCAGTATACGCGTAATTTTTTTCATCGCAATTCAAATGCTACTGCGTGGTTTATGATACGTGAGCTTGTAGCCGAAGACGGCCACTGAACTGAATCGTCGCAATAGGGGCATGGGCTGTATCTGTGGTTGCGCTCTTTTCACGTTAATGCAAAAATTTTGCCATGCTTGTACAACAGCGTACATGTTTCTATGGAGAAGTATTTACCTCATAAACCCCGAACAATATTACAAATTTAGAAAAAATTAAGACAGCTTGCTCAGTTTTATTTTTTGGCGATCGAGAGTAAAGAATAACATTGAAATTTGGCTCGCGTAAGTATAATGGTACAGTATCTCATAATATTTTATTGGTTTATATATACTTAACCTTAACTATCCGCGACTAAAAACTGCAAGGGTAGCCGACCGGAGCACGGTCATGTTTTCGCGTTCAGTAAACATATTTATAACATAATTCCACTTTCATCGTGCCGATGTCCTCCCGTAACAACACGGTGCGTCAATTTCAAGGCCATAAAAGCGACTGTATTATTTTGTGGCCTTTACTTGCTCGCTGCTGTCACATACCGTCATTCGAGTATATAATGAGCGTGCTCTTTCCGGAATGTACTGGGCGTTTCATGCAACTTCAACCAAACCATTCAAAAGATTGGCACACCTTAGACGAATCAGACCAGTGGCATATTGTTCGCAGTCGTCTTCCGTTGCCTGCGTATCTTTCTTTTCAAGCACAATTAAATGGCTGATAAGTTGAGTTCATTCATAGAATTTCATATTATCATTACTAGAGGCAACTCTGGAGCTGCGATCGTTCAGCCACCAGGAAAATGACGGGAAGTGCATGGATTTGTCTGATCTTCGTACTTGGGGATTCAAACGTTCTTGTGGCTTTGTTCTTGTGGCTCTATCTGTCTTGGTTATCATAAAATTCAAAGTGATCTATGCATTTCTAGGTGCAGAACACGGTTCGAACACGCGCAATCGCAACTAAGTGCAGTGGCATAACCATTCGAGGTGGCCGAATTGAAACGCGCCACGCATGTCAACACGCGGGCTTGCCCTCAAGAAATTCATAAGGGCGTTCTATGCCGCTTCTCGACGCGTGCAATCGTGGCGTAACGGTTCAATAAAGAAAAAAAGCAGCGTCCGTGGCGTAAATGCCTGAACGTCAGACTTCTGTGCTAGAGGTCCTTTGTTCGAATCGTGCCGTCGGACAATTCTAATAATCTTTATTTAATTCGTTATTACGCAGTACTTTGTTGAAAATGGGGAATTTACGAAGTCGGGCAGCCGTTTCAAGCCAGAAGTACGAAGTTTGGGCAAATTCACCTAGTTCCCATAATTCTCATGCTGGCTCAAGCCCCCCCCTCCCCCCCCCCCCATTGCAGCTCTCGTAGACACTAGCGCCAGAGTTCCCTCTAGTAATTACTGTATGACCCGCCATGAGTTCACTGACGTGAAATTTTAAATACTTGTTTCAGAGAATAAGCTGTATGCTGAGTTGTTGCGGACCGTGTTCAGAAACAACCAAGCAATTCCATAACGCTAACCTTTACGTGGCTCTTTCTTCTGGGCTATGGAGAAAGCTCATAAAACGAAAAAAAAAAACAGAACAATGACACTACTGCACGCACCTGAATTGCAGAGCTCTCAATCGTGTTTCCGAATAACGAATGCAGCATATCCCGTCGACGAATAAAAGACGTAGGCGGTTGTTTCATGACCTACATGACACGCATGTCATGACATTCATATCATGACCTATCATTTATGTTCGTCACACGCTCTTCTCACGCTATGCCAATTTTGGTGCATACCAAACTAACGAAACGGCCATGAGAGCACCAAGGCGGCTGTTTCATGACCTACATGACACGCATGTCAGGACATTCATGTCATGATCTGATAGATACACTCTTGTCATACTATGCCAAATTTGGCCCATACCGAGACGTAGGCGGCTGTTCCGTGACCTACATGACACACATGTCATGACATGCACGTAATCTCCGATCATTTATGTTCGTCATACGCTCTTGTCCTACTATACCAATTTTGGTACATACTAAGACGTAGGCGGCTGTTTCATGACCTACATGACACGCATGTCATGACACTCATGCAATGATCTATCATTTATGTTCGTCATACACTCCTGTCATACTGGGCCAGTTTTGTTACATATCAAGACATAGGCGACTGTTTCATGGGCTACATGACACGCATGTTATGACGCTCATGCCACGACCTATCATTTACGTTCGTCATACACTCTTGTCATACTATGCGAATTTTGGTACATACCAAGTTAACAAAACGACCATGAGAGCACCAAGACGTGGGCGCCTATTTCATGGCCTACATTTTTGTTTCTTTACTGCCTGGCTTTGGTACATAACTTTTCACAACAGACAACAATCAGCATAACAAAAATCAAAGTACAACGCACATTTGCTGAATGTGTATTCAACCAGCATCCTGCTGGCTACATCTACTTAATATTCACGCAATGCTGCCTTGTTTGTTGCTTTGCGTGAATGACATTGCGAGTGGCTTAAGAGCCACTCGGGTGGTTCCACTGCCACTTTATGGATAGCGAAAAACCAGTGCTTGTTGTCCCGGAAATACATTCGTGGAGGCCGCGCATCCTTATCAACACGGTATCCTGCCATTCTGGCGTGCCAAATACAGTGGAGGCCTAAGAGTATAATTAAGTCAATATGTAACCCATCCTCATTATCTATGCCTAAAACACGACACACATGTCATGATATTCATGTCGTGACCGATCATTTATGTTCGTCGTACATACATGTACTATGTCAATTTTCGTACATACCAAGACGTAGGCGGCTCCTACATGACCTACATGACACGCATGTCATGACATTCATGTCATGACCTATCATTTAGGTTCGTCATACACTCTTGTCCTATATGCCAATTGAGGTGCAACCAATTTAACGAAACAACCACGAGAGCAACAAGACGCCGGAAGCTGTTTCATGACCTAAATGGTGCACGTGTCATGATAGTCACATGTCATGGCCGATCATTTATATTCATCATGCACTCTTGTCGTACCATGCCAGTTGTGCTACATAGCAAGTTAACGAAACGACCATGAGAACACCAAGACGTAGGTGTTGTTTCATGACACACATTTTCTGATATTCATGTCATGACCTGTCATTTATGTTCGTCGTGCACTCTTCTCATACAATGCTAATTTTGGTTGTACACACCTGGTTAACGAAACGACCATGAGAACACCAAGATATAGGCGGCTAGATAGCTACATAATGTCAAAGTGACAAATGTTTGATACGAAATGATTCGCGTTTAAAAGTTGATAAAAGAAAAGTTATTGTCCTGTCAGAGCTGGCCTTGTAGTACTACCTGGCATGCCAAAAACAAGAATAAAAAATGAAGAAGGAAATATAATAAAGCAACATATAGCTCAGCAGAGATAACTATGGCCTACATCACGCGGGAGGCGTGATAAATACAAGTCGGCGCAATAACGCGGCTTGTATCAGCAGGTAGTTTGTTCAGAACGGCAGGTTAAGCCGATGCAACTGAATTATTGTGGGCGCGAGAGATTCACGCATGCGTTTGGTGCAGCCGGCGCGGTGGTCGTGCCACCTCTCGGCGCTGTCTGAAAGCTTTTGGAGAAAAAGCACGAAAGCGCTAGTTTTGAGTGTGGCTTTGATTTATGTGGCAGTGCTTTTCTCTTTCGCCGTCGCAGGGTCGTAATTTCCTTGTTTACATTCTTCTGAAATATTGTGTGTGAATAAGGAAGCAATCAGTAATGCTTCCTTATTACTTCTTGTCCATTTATTTATTTATTTATTTATTTATTTATTTACTTTTAAAAGATTGCCCAGAAGTTATCCGAAGAATAGAATCAAATTCAAAAGATATCTTGCTTATCCCTGAACTATCGGTACAATATTATTTATTTAAAAAAAATGTTGCTCAGAAATCATCGGAGGAAGGCAGTCAAATGGGCCTTTTCCCAATTCAGCTATGCGCATGCGCGTACCCTCGCCCCAGCTGCGTTCCAAAGTGCGCCGCCATTAACGTAGGGAAGGTGTGCCAAGCGGGAACACGATCGCTTGCATGATCCGCGGCAATTTCCTGAGCTTGAAGGACTGAACAATAATTTTGCTCGTATTCTGGGCGAGAATATTGTTAGAGGAAACATGTAAACAGTTCGTGAAAAAGACTGCAGGTGGTTTTGTCGACAAAAACGATTCCGTGAACTAACGCTCAAGCGATGGGTTCAGCGTTTGCGGCAAGTCTCATGCCGGGCACTTGCTGTACCGTCGATCGCACAAAACACGCGTGGAATGTTGAACGTATCGCACTGGTGTGGCGCTTATACTGTCAGTTTTAAAAAAATGTACCACATATGTTACCAGTGAGTCATCACGCGATTCTTGTTCAATTAGACAAGCCTGCGTTCACATAACAGCACACCAGCGCTGTGAACATTCGAGTAGCACTTGCCGACCTACGACTGATTCGGAAGCCTCGGCGATGTTTTAACCGACTTCGGTGCATATACCGCAGGTTTTTTGCCATTGGCTAAAGAACGCGTTACCACATGCAGGCAGAAATAGCTGTACGGTTACGTGGGGCCAAACAAAGAGGAATGTCTCCACACAGCCCATCGGAATGCATCGTACGAGACCAAAGCGAAACACTCGCGATGTCGCATTGTACGTATCTTGCGAGACTTACTTTTCGCAGGCACATGAAGCTGTACGCGCCTGACAAAACAACATGCTGCACTTACCTTCTGCCCGGGCCCCATACCATTCCATGCGATACATATTTCGAGATAAAACAACACATGCCTTGCAGTACGCTCACGGTACGTGTGCAAAACTTTTGCAGGCTGTTTGTTCAACATGATAAGCTGATTGCACTTCCCGCTCTTGAGGGCAAGCACGTGCATGCGTATGTTTAGCGCCTCATTCAGATCGAGCCACTCCAAACGGCGCTCCAGCTTATCCTGAAGAAAGTCATGCCGCGACGCGTTTAACGCTCACATATGTCTTCACCAGTTGGCACAAGTACTGGCCATGCTGCAGAAGAATAGAGGCTCGCGCATTTCTAAATTCTAGCTTACAAACGGCCGGCACGTCGCATTGGCATGTCATCGTTTTGTGTTATCGATACACATGATCAAATGCGCACCCGCTATAGCAGGACGATGAGAAGCTGCTTCAAGCACACAAACGACAAAAAAAAGCAGGGGGAGACTGCTGGGAGAGACTGCTTGGTAAAACGCTACCACTGCGTTGAAGCGAGAAGCGGCAGGAGCGTGCGCTTCTTGCCCGTGAAATTTAGTTGAAGTGGCGGCCGCTAGAAGGGTCGCTTACTGAAAAAAACGCCTATTCAAGAGTAAGGTTGCCGTTAGATATGGCTGATAAATGCTACAGAGTAAAGCGTTGGTACGGGCTAGTTGGTAATCCATACTTACTAAAATTAAATTATGCGGTTTTACGCGCCAAAACCACTTTCTGATTATGAGGCACGCCGTAGTGCAGGACTCCGGAAATTTAGACCACCTGGAGTTATTTAACGTGCACCTAAATCTAAGTACACGGGTGTTTTCTCATTTCGCCCCATCCCGCGACCTCGTGCTCAGCAGCCTAACACCATAACCACTCAGCAACCACGGCGGATTCCATACTTACTACTGCTTACGCGCAGAATTTACAATAAACCACAAAGGGAAACGAATGGGCCAGGAGCACCTGTCCCGTTCGTTTCCCTTTGTGGTTCTTGTAAATTATGCGCATAAACAGTATTAATTATGAGATATGCTGCTGGGAAACTTACTGCTTAACTATCGTTATGGTGAGGCTTCAAATGGAGCTAGTTGGTATGACATCATATCGTACGTGTTCGTCCGTGTCACTTTGATCGTCCTTTGTGTGAAAGGTACAGTGCAGCAACTGCACTTTATCAGTAGAGTCCGAATGAAAGCTAGTTTTGAGCTTCAGTGAATTGATTCAGAGTGAGCGAACAAGAAATAGAGAGTTTGGCGTTGCTTTCACAGAGATTGCTATAGCATCCTAACGTGCACCTCAGTGTCGAAGCGCCTTAAAAAAGTGTTGCCATATTTCTCTTGTTTATGGTCCTGTCTTCACTGTGCGCTCTGAAGTTCGGCAGAATGCATTCAACCGATTCCAACAGTTGTCGAAGTAGGCACTTGTAGCTTGGCCGAGAGAGTACAAGGAGCTGTTTGTTCAAGCGACGTTAGGTCATAGCCGATAGCATGTGTTCGTCATATATTAAGTCAGTATTCAAATCAAGATGACAAGCCAGACTCAAATGTTCATCAGCGAAGATTCTAAAGTACAAATCAAGATATGAGGTGGTCTTGTTATTTTAGTTTCCAAAGCGAGGCTTTTCTTACGCTTACAAAGTTACCCCGCTTCACCGGGAGAAACAACGGTGCCATTAACTTCAAAGCTTTCTTTGCTATCCTGTCAGGATTTGGCGTGACTGCTTTTGTTGTTGGTATTGCCTACACTTTAAGAAACAAAATGGCGCATTAAAGTTCTAAAAGGGAGTCTATTGGTTGAGTAACTGCTCGTCACATGTACAATGCTTTCTTTTGCTTAGAGTATACGTATACTCAGTACT
This sequence comes from Dermacentor albipictus, assembly GCF_038994185.2. Classification (NCBI taxonomy): domain Eukaryota; kingdom Metazoa; phylum Arthropoda; class Arachnida; order Ixodida; family Ixodidae; genus Dermacentor; species Dermacentor albipictus. The sequence goes on from NC_091825.1 coordinate 87,701,656, forward strand.
GCCAACTCTTCCCGTTCCGACGTGGGTAGTAGCACTATAGTAATACAATCATACTACAGTTCATTCCCTGCTTGTAAAGCAGAATACTAGTAACAGTGGCGCAGCCAGAAATTTCGTCCGACGGGGGGGGGGGGGGTAGCGGGGGGGGGAGGGGCTCACGTTGCAGGTCGGCCTCCTCCATATGGAATTTGTCGATAGATCAAATGCCTGAATAATAACTACATTGCCATTGCCAAAGATTCTGCAAACGAATTCTTGAACGCTGCGCAATGTCAAGAAAAGTAATATATGTATTTTTTCATGAAAGAATTTACTCGTATGTCCCAAAAATTGTGCCCGATATAACTGATACCAATGGTTCCTGGTTTTCCGTCTATTTAATAAGTAAAGAAAATAACACACGAACTTTAGAGCTATATCAGCTCGAAACCAACAAAGCAGTGCATGCCGCTGGTATGAAAAATGTAAAGGCCATGAAATGAACAAGTTGAGGACAAATACTTTAATGAAACTTCGTCATTCACGAACCTTGTTTAGATTTTTGTACATATGCAGCGGCCAGGGGAAAATCTCAATGACGCTGTCCTTTGTTCCAATGACGCGCAGGAGCAGCTGTCACCGCGGTCGCGATGTATTGTATTTGCACCGAAATTATAGTCGCAAAAGAGAGCACATATAAAAAGCAGGAGTTCTGCAAAATATACGAGGGTGATTGAAATGAAAGTGAGCCAATGCGAATATATGACAAATGGGGTACTTCATTTAAAAGTAGTCTCCATGCCCATTGAGGCATTTGTCCCACTGACTAACGAGTCGCGTGATCGCAGTCTCATAAAACTTCTTGGGTTTCTGTTTCAAAAAAGTATGTAATTGGCTATTTCACGTCATCGTCCGATACGAATCTGGTTCCCTTGAGATGTTTCTTCAGTTGCTCCAAAATGCGGAAGTCGCAAGGCGACAGGTCTGGGCTGTATCGCGGATGTTGCAGGTTTTCCCTCTTGACCTTTGCCAGTTTTAACGCGACAGCGTTAAAAGGACACTAAAGGTTACTATAAAGTCAAGGTAAAGAGATAAAGCAATGCTCTACAACGTCTAAGGCGTCAATATAATCGCGAACAGAGCTTTAGTAACCGAGAAATTGAGGTAAACGCATGACACGATTTGAGACCCCCCAGCGACATTCCGGTACTAGCCTGATGACGAAGGCACTCCTCATTATAATGTGTCACTCGTACTCAACTAATCGTATTAAAAAGATCATTTCATTAGATTATAAGACGGAAGAAAATGCTCCTTGTCTACTTCTATTCGATTCTAAGACAAAATAACATTTTGACGTTACCCTTCAGTAGTATGGGTGGTCGAAAGGTTTCGTTTTCGCTCGACTCTGCGCGCTCGCCTCTGAGCCGCGCGCGCTTTGGAGTTCCAGTTGTTTCGTTATCGCGTCGTGCTGCGCTGGTTCTTAGCAGAGAGAATGCCACGTCTATGTGATGTCGTGGGATGCGCGAACGGTCCGCGGAACTTGGCCAAGGGCAGTTGCAGCAGTGAATCCAACGTTACTTATCACTGCGTGCCAACGAGTGAACCTCTCCGTTCGAAGCGGTTAAGTGCCGTACCTCTGCCACAGTGCGTTGGCAAATAGACGAAAAATCGCATAGTGTGCTCGCTGCACTTTCGTCCAGAGGATTACGAGCTCAACGGCGACTTACTGAAGTCGCGTAGAGTGCCTTTCAAAGCAATCCTTTCCCGTAGCGCTGTTCCGTCGGTCTTGCCTGCGTTTTCGCAAGCGCAAGAACAACTCCAGGTCGAAGACGGGGAGGTGAGTGCGGCATTTTGTTTTCATGAAGGAAAACCTACAAATTTGCGAATATGTACATCCATGGCATACAGTTGCCGTCGTAGTAGAATGCAACGACGCTGGCAGCGCGAGCACCCAGCAGCAGGTCACGTTCATCAGTGCTTAAAGGGAAGCTGAAACGGTTTTCAATTTCCATGAATTGCTGGGATTGGGAACAACAGACCTAATAATTTACGGTTCCGAATTTTTTTCTTTGTTTTGTTAATATAAGGGGCGGAAATCGCTTTCTAAATCACCCCCGCGGACACGCCCCCATCGCTTCCCGGAGCACCGGGTGAGGTGGTTGCCAGAGGAGAGAACCAGTGAGAGTGACGACATTCGCGGGGACCGAGCTGCCGGATCGGCGTGCTGGCATGTGCTGGCGCATGCTTCTTTCCATTCTGCGCTTTACTAAACGACGCTACGAGAGATCTCGCCGCTAACGCTCGTTTGTTTTCTTTCGCGATTTTCGTACTCTGTTCTTTCTTTCTGTGCTGCGTGAGTGCCTACAACCAAGGGCGCCCAACATGCCCTCGTTCTGTGCAGCATTCGGCTGCGCGAACACAGGCAGGCGAGACGATGTGGTGTTTCACAGGTTCCCGAAGGACAAGAAGGTTGCAGCGCAGTGGGTCCGTGCGGTGAGGAGAGATAAGTTTGTGCCGACGAAATCAACTGTGCTGTGCTCGGACCATTTCCGCGACAGTGACTATCATCGGAGCTTGACAACGATGCGGGCAATCGGTATTCCAGTTAAATCGCCGCGACTCAAGCCCGGCTACGCACTTCGTGCGTAGCTTCCACAGCGTTGCACGTGAGGTATGGAATGGAGTATAGGCTTGCCTAGTGACATTCGACGTACGGTTGCAGTTATCGTGTTTACCACATGGCGGTGCTAAACCTGCCTAATATCTTTATGTCAACACTAGCATGGAGCACGCATACCGATTCTTGATCGAGCCACAATCGCAAAGTCGTCGAACCATAGTATGATTATGGCACATATGATACCTCTGGCCATCTCTGGATGTGTATGATGAGCAACTTCCATGACTGTACCTCGCAGCACTGCATGTGCGCGCTTTGAAACGTGGCACTAATGTTCGCGATCGTGTATCAACACTAAAAAAACCACGGGACTTTAGACAAGCAGCGGCAAGGTGCTTGACATCGCGGAATTGCACCCGTGTTTACAATCAAATGAGAAGTTAGTGCTTCGGCATTCTTAGCGCAGCAAGTTCCCAGTGACACTTTAGCGCATTTTTCTCCCGTCATTGGAACGTGCAGTTACATGAAAAAAAAAAACATACATACCAGCCAGGCACGTACCCAGGGGGGGGCCCGGGGGGGCCCGGGCCCCCCCCGAAATCAAGTGGCATAACCCCCCCCCCCCCTCCCCGCCCACGCCACCACTCCTCACACATTCCTAAAGCGCCGCCAGATCAATGTTGAGACTTGGCAGCTGTTCATCGGTCAGCATTATGCTGCCTTTTTCACTCCTTTTAGATGGCGGTAGTTATCGGCGTCTCTTGTAATGTGAAGGACAGTTTTCTCATAGATTCCGCACCCGCGCGATTAACTCGAGATGCGTTCAATTGTCACCATCTATTCAACCGTCACGAGAGGGATGCGGCTGTTACTCAGCTGGTCTGTACTCTCATGGAACGAGTTGCGGCTGGAGAAAACGCCAATTGCGTTTAACTTATCCCTTCGCTTCATTATTTCCTTGAGTTACGGCTCGCTGCGACGCTGGCAGATGCCCGGAACCATATACACTTGACATGGGTTAGATAAGGTGGGAAATAAAATAATGTGAAAGAGCGTCCATCATGAAACCCTGCAATAACCCTTAAACCCATAAGTAAGATGACTGTCACCCATTACCTCGTCTGTTTTTCCCTAATTGTATAGCACTTTTCGTGCAAAATTGGCAACTGGAAACAAAAATCGCAAGGAGTTGAGAAATTAAGCGATCTACTAAGGGAGAGAGCCAAGGTAACAACCAAACTGCTAGCAAAAGCGAATAATAAATAAGTTAACCGTTGTTTATGAGAATATTTATGGATCAACATCTTTTTATTTAAAAAGGAAGTAGAGAAAACGCCGCCGGAAGTGGAGAACAATTGCTTGTTTGGAACCGCCTCACGTAGCCACTTCTCTGCTGTGCTTATGTGGGTGTTTTTCTAACCTTTCGCGGTGAGCGCAGTACGTCTAGAATCGCAGAGTCCTGCGCTCTACGCGGTTGTATGGGACTGGCGGCCGCACAGCGTTACGCAATTCGCGGAGCTGTCCAAACTGATCAACAAGGCGAAACAAATAACTGATATTCGAAACTATAACATGAGAAAGACTGAAGAAGCCATAAAAAATGAACGCAGCCTGAAATTAGTAAAAAAGAAACCTGACATAGGACAAACAATGATGTATGCACTAAAAGATAAGAAGGATAATATCATCAGCAATCTCGAAGATATAGTAAAAGCAGCGGAAAAATTCTAAGCTGACCTGTATACAGCACCCAGAGGAGTCACGATAGCTCACTTAGAAACAGTAATGAACAGGATACAGAAACAATCTAAGCACACGGATGCGAGAACACCCGTGTGCTTAGATTTAGGTGCACGTTAAAGAACCCCAGGTGGTCAAAATTTCCGGAGTCCTCCACTACGGCGTGCCTCATAATCAGAAAGTGGTTTTGGCACGTAAAACCCCAAATATCATCAAATATCATCTCCTATAACTAGCGATGAGGTCAGAAGGGCCTTGCAAGACATGAAACGATGAAGAGCGGGAGGAGAAAGTGGAATAACAGTCGATTTAATCAAAGGTGGAGGAGACATAATGCTTGGAAAACTGGCGGCTCTTTATACGAAGTGTCTATCGACTGCAAGAGTCCCAGAAAACTGGAAGAATGCAGATATTATACTAATCCACAAAAAAAGGAGACGTTAAAGAATTGAACAATTATGGGACCATTAGCTTGCTCCCAGTATTATATAAAATATTAACCAAAACAATCTCCAATAGAATAAGGGCAACACTGGATTTTGTCAACCAAGGGAACAGGCTGGCTTCAGGAAGAGATACTTTACACTGGATCACATCCATGTCATCAATCAGGTTATCGCGAAATCTGCAGTGTACAATAAGCCTCGCTATGTGGCTTATATAGATTATGAAAAGGCATTTGATTGAGTAGAGATACCAGCAATCGTAGAGGCACTACGTAATCAAGGAGTACAGAACGCTTACGTAAAAAGCTTGGAAAATATTGCTACATGCGTGTGGTATTTGTTTGCTTGAACGAGGCGCGTAGGCGCCATAACTCCAGAAAAGAGGAGGAAGAACGAACTGGGCTCGCGCTGTGAATCTAACCGGTCAGCGCTGCAACGTTTTTGTAAATATAATCTGTAAATAGTTTCTCGTCTTACTGACTCGTCCTTCACGAAAGAATATCTACAGAGGTTCTACAGCTACCTTAGTTATACAAAAGAAAAGCAGGGAGATACCTATCGAGAAAGGGGTCAGACAGGGAGACACAATTTCTCCAAAGTTATTCATTGCGCGCTTAGAAGAATTCAAGCTATTAAACTGGGAAGGCTTAGGAGTAAAGATCGACGGCAAATATCTCAGCAACCTTCGGTTTGCCAATGATATTGTTCTATTCAACAACAATGCAGACGAGTTACAACAAATGATTAATACAAAATATTAATCATATTAAACAAAATATTAATATGCAGAAGACGAAGATAATGATAAATAGACGGGCAAAGGAACAAGAGATCAGGATCGCCAGTCGGCCACTAGAGACTGTGAAGGAGTATGTTTACCTATAGGTCAATTAATCACAGGGAACCCTGATCATAGGAAGGAAATTCACAGAAGAATAAAAATAGGCTGGATCGCATACGGCAGACATTGCCAGCTCCTGACTGGAAGCTTTCCATTATTATTGAAAAGTAAGGTGTGCAATCAGTGCATTTTGCCAGTGCTGACATATGGGGCAGAGACTTGAGAGCAAGTTAAGGACCGCACAAAGAGCGATCGAACGAAGATTGCTAGGCATAACGTTAAGAGAGAAAGAGAGTGGTTTGGATCAGAGACCGAACGAGTATAGACGATCTTCTAATTGACATAAAGAGGAAAAAACTGTAGCTGGGCAGGTCATGTAATGCGCCGGTTAGATAACCGTTGGACCATTAGGGTTACAGAATGGGTACCAAGAGAAGGGAAACGCAATCGAGGACGACAAAACACTAGGTGGAGCGATGAAATTAGGAAATTCGCGGATGCTAGTTGGAATCGGTTGGCGCAGGACAGGGGCAATTGGAGATCGCAGGGAGAGGCCTTCGTCCTGCAGTGGACATAAAACAGGCTGGTGATGATGATGATGATGACGATGACGACGACGACGACAGTGATGATGATGATGATGATGATGCTGATGATGATGGAGGGGGTGGGCCCCCCCCCGAAAAAAAATCCTGGGTACGTGCCTGATACCAGCTTAAATTTCTAACGCGCGAGAAGGTGCACACATCGCTCTCGCTGTTGGCACACTCAACATCGTCGTTGCCGCCGTTGCCGCCATCGTTTTCCGTATCGGCTGTCGGTTCGAACATGTAGTACGGCGAAAATACAAGCTGTCCGAGACAGCGAGAACGTTCCATAATGCTTACAACTCAGCTATGAAGCCAGAACAGAGCAGCGGGCTACGCTCCGAAACGGCGGCGCCGACCGGCGACTGCCGCGAATGACGTCACAGCTGCCCCGACCAATCACGGGCAACAGCAGCGTTCGCGCGATGCCCTGAGGCGCTGGTGCGCGTTTCCTTGAAGAAACAGCCGTTTGCGTTTGTTTCCATCCTTTTTGAACCAGATATTCGTGTTCAGGGGACTCAAAACTGTTCAAGCGGTAGTTACGAACTCCCCGCGGGCTAGCGAGCGCGTTGAGACGCCTGGTGCGTTGTCATTTGACCTTACCTACGCGCAGTTAAACCGCAGACGAGAGCTTGCGCGCAAAGGAACGCGCATAACAAAAAAAATCACCAAAGCTACTATAATGCTTTCGCATTCCCTCACATAAGCAGTCGTAAGCGTCCCCGCCGAATTTTTTTTTTTTCGTAAGAAGCTTCTTTTGAATGTGCGCTTGAATTTACTGAAGTTTCGCTCCAGAAAAAGCCTTCACTGTGTTACGTCAAACCTTGACGCTGACGACAGCTCATCGTGGCAATGTAACAATTCACATTCATTCACCTTGAGCAGGCAGAAAACACAAGAGAGCAATCTTCCTGACCAAATTTTAATGAATCCAAACAAAAACAGAAACCACACAGAAAGGGATTAATGAACAAGCACACACATAATCTTTAGTATAAACGATGCTGCGAGACCTATTACCCGTTTCTTTTGAGCAACGAAAACAAGAATGCACCCTCACTAAATCCAAAATTGTTCATTCATTAAACCTGAACGTTAAAAACAAACAGCTCGTACGCAAGAAGAAAGAAATAAAACAGCAGTGCACATCACACCCTCAAGATTTCTGTGTGTGTTCCTGCACGGGGCACCGAATGATACCCTAATCTAAACGACACCGACGACACGATACCAAGACATAGCGAGATCTTTTTTTGGCACGGGATGGCAAGCTAGCCAAATCACATATAAACGCAATACAAAAGCAGAAAATGTACATAAAATGAGTCCCTCAAATACGACATGAAAAAATAAATGTTGAAAATCACACACAACAGTAGAACAATGGTGCAAAAAAACGTAAGTACATCGATGAAACCAATCTGCCAAACAAACTATTACACACTCTCGAGACAGGTACTAGTATTGCAATACGCCCAGGTTCCCCCCTCCGCGTTTTATTTTATTCATTCTGTAACGAGGGAGGAGGGGGGGACACTTACTCTAAAAGACAATTCGACGCACATGCACAACGCTTGCGCCGTAAGTGGATGGCCCGTAATTGTGGTAATGCAGCGTAGCAGATAAGGCTGGATCCTTGTGAATGCGAAACGAGCGCCCACGTGCTCTCTCAATAAACTGCGGAAATGGGCCCGTGGAAAGAGCGAGGTTTACAAGTGAAAGCCCAGCGTGAATAGATGCGCGTCGCGGTCGGAAACCATAAAAAAAAAAGAAAGCCACGGAGATGTGCGTCCAGTGCCGTTAAGATTGCAACTGAGATAAGAGTAAGCACGAATCGCCACGACCAACGGGTCGCAAACTTGCTGTACGTCTTGCCTCCTAGCAACAAGCTCTCAGTAGGTCGAGAAAAAAAAAAGAACGATATGGAGCGGACAATGCACGAGCAACTCCTTTATTCGACAAGAATCGCGTTGCCAAGTTTTTTTTTCTTTTTTTTTTACACTGAGCCTGTATTTACAATAAACGGAGAGCTTAACATAGTAATAGGCCGTATCGGTGTCGCAGGCAAGCTTTGATCGTTCAGTAGTGCAGCTTCTTAAGTAGCCTAGCAAGGCGTATGTCCTTCTCCCGTTGTGCGTAAAGCAACTTGTTCAAACCAACGAATAAATATCATTGACGGGCTCAATACCAGGCTGCAATACGTTCAACAAAGGGGTTCGTCGCGGGTAAACAACACCGTTCATCGTTGGCACAAACCTTAATGTTTTCCTATCCGTTTAGCATTTTCTGACTGTTCATATCTGGAGGGGGAAACGGCGCGTAAGACGAGAACAATGAAAGATCAACAATACATGCGCCGACTAACAACGCTGTCTTTATTGCAACAAGGCAATATATATATATAACTGGGACAACCCCCGCATGCGCCGATCATATCGTCAAGGATAAAAAAACTGATAAATAGTTCGATGTAAAAAGGTGAATCACCGACTTAAAAAGAAAAGTCGTTTTCCCTCAGGAACGGTCTACAGCGCACATTCTGAGAATGGGATTTATTGTGGACCGTCTAAAGTACACTGCAGACCATTGCTGAGGGAAAACGACTTTTTTTATCGATGATTCTCGTTTTTTACATAAAACTGTTTGTCAATTATTTGTTTATCCTTGACGATATGCTCGACGCATGCGGGGGAGCTGTCTTGGTTCTATATAGATAGCCTAGTTGCAATGAAGACAGCGTTGTTAGTCAGCGCATTTGTTGATCTTTCATTGTCGTCGTCTTACGCGCGGTTTTCTCGTCCAGACGTTAACAGTTCGAAAACGTTCAACCGAAAGGAAAACATTAAGGCTTGTGTCAACGACTACCGACGTCACCTTACCGTGGCGAACCCCTCTGTTGAACGTATTGCAGCCTGTTATGTAACACGTATTAGCCTAACCTCGATCCCTTATGCTGTTCACATGTTCTCGCGCATGCTTCACGACTGTTTCGAGCCCTTTGATCCACAAACTACGGCATGTTTGATTTCGGTTGGTCTTGGGAATAGCGCAGCACTACTCTGTTCTGACTGTATTGATACGTGTACTCCGACACGGGTTCACTTAGTTACTGTAAAATGAAACCACATTGTACTTAGGCAAGTCGCCAACACATGAACAAACAAAACGCAATAATACAAAACGGTCACTTCCAACCGCATCACAACATTCATCACAGTGCGGTTCACAAGAAAGCTAACTTTACGGGAGTTTGTGACCGAGTTATACTAGTTTAACTTCACCAGGGCGACACGTGCAAGCAACGACATCAGATAGACAAACTGGAAAGATGAATCTGTCCTGTCTGTATCTCTCCTGGTTAATGCTACTCGCTATGCTTGCAACTTCAGCTTGAATGGCGCAGCATTGTGCATATAGCAGATATGTCCACTGTACAAGTAAATGAACAGCCCGAGAGCTGTTAACAGACCAGGCACAAAGGTGCATCATAAAATGTCCAACAGCATATTTCGGTTCAACGACACCTTAAATGAGCCCTATGTAAATTGAGCAATCTCCACATGCACCTTCAGACTATCCACAAAGGTGGTTTTCGAGTATTGCAATTTGATTGCACTGATGACAATGGTGATGCTTCTGGTGTTACTGTCCTAGCCACATACAATTCGGCATGAAATGGTCCTAGCACAAAGCAATAGCATGTATCTCAAAACATGCAAACAGTGTTTTGCATATTGTAGTGGTACATTGCGATGCGGCTTCTACTTTACAGAGGCATATTAAATTGCAGCATGTCAACATCTCTCTTGTGTGTGTCAACTATTGCAGTAGCTTCCGAGTGCCTTACCTGCTCAAGCGCAGTATTTTAAACGTTCTGCTGAAAGCGTTTCTAAAGCAGCTTAAGCTAGAGAAATCTACTTCCAATCTGAATTTCTAAATTGCTGTAACAATACACAAACGAAACAACTTGAAACAACTTTGGCACTGATTGTTCCTAAGTATGCTAATGTAAATAACATTCATATTAACTCTTCAGGAACAAATTTCACGCTACTTGAGCTTGGTAAGGAACTATGAAATAATATATTCACACTGAGGAGAAGTCAAGGCACACTGTTCGCTGTATGTAACATCACAAAAAATTACTGCATATGCATCCCTTTTCACTGGCCAATACCAGCCAAACAGCAGTACTCTCAAAGAGCCTTATGCACTCAGCTTCCTGCATCTTGTGAGTTCCAAGGCCTAATCAGCACAGTAAAAGGTCTCAAAATATTGCACAGTACAGCAAAATGCAGTTTTGCTTTCAAAGGTAGAAAAACTAAGAGGCTCTTTGTTGTCCTGAAATTATCAGTTTCTTAATCAACTCATCAGGTAACAAAAAGTAAACTTATCAATGCAAATAAAGTATTACATACCAAACGTCAAGAAACTAGTTCTGACAACACTGATCACAGGCTTTCATAGTCAACTGTACAGCAAAGCCTGCATGTAGAGGGAGGGAGCTTATACAAGCACTCCTCATGGCCATTCTATGACGAATGGTTTTGATTGTCACTTTGAACGAGAGATTAAGGTACTATGTAAGGCACATGTGGAAACTATTAACAAGTCCATGACAGGGATATAGAACACAAGAAATGGCAAAAGCAAGCAGCATTGTTGTGATTCGGTGCACTGTCAATGCAGTAGCTCTGTATAACAGAAGAACCAACAGCAGCATCAATGCAGCTAAAAGGAAGGCACTAATAGGTAAATGCCTTGTGTAATACCCTGTGACCAGGTGAACTCCCTTTGCTGAACCATTTTTGCCATGACTACAGTGATGAAGGTGTTATTTCATACATAGAATTCATTAAAACCTATTGACCACAAGTGCATATACAGGGCCAGGCTTTTTGCGGAGCTTGAAATCACTGTACATCACTCAAGCTACTCCAAGTAACATAATTCTCATAGCAAGTCTGCTCTTTACAGTATGGTAGCTCATATGTGGAAAGTTTTGCTAAACCATGTAATAAAGTGAGGCTTCATAGCTTCCTACAATGGCACTCTCAATATGCTCATAATGCTATGACTACAATTCCAGCTTATCGTTACTTATCATTATAGTGTAGTGCAGAACACAAAACTTGAATTCTCATTGATGAGCCATCGACGAAATTATGGCAATTTAATGCTGCAAAGTGTCCAAACTTAGTTCAATGCACCACATATAAGATAAAGGTGTCTGTAGACAAGGAATTGTTATTAAGCAAATCTATGCAGAAAAGCAGGCACTGCAAGAATGAGCCCAGTGCTTCCTCACTACACACATTCCCAAATAGGAATGGCTCAGCATTTTGTAGCAGTCCCTCTTAATGAGAGAAAAAACGCCGAGAAAACGTTCAGTGATATCTATTGCTTCGGCAGACCCTTGAAGATGAGTCACTGTAACATATCCCTTTCAATGTGAGCAGCTTTCCGGAGGCGATGGTCATGATGCCAAAATACAAGCAAGCAGGGACTTTTTTGGCACATCAGATGCAACGCACCACAACGCACCAGCCGTCGTGGTGTGTACGAATGAAATGGATATGATAGGTGACTGGGTGTGAGTAGCAAAGAATCACTGGGCAAAAACTTCACAGCACGAAGTCCTCGGCAACATCGCTGCTCAGGCACAGTAAACATATATTGCCTGCCATTGAGCATAGCGGGTGCACTGCGCATGGGAGTTACAGAGCATCCGCTGCTCGATGCACTATGCACATCAAAAGTAAATGAAACACGTTTCTGCAGCGTAAATGTAGCAACACTAAACTTAGGACGACACCATGCCGCATCGCTGGGAACAGGGTGCACTTCGCGTTCACGCACAATGGAGGCACTTTTACAGCCGCGCATGCACACAAAGAGTCCGTCGCATTCCACTAGCTCGTACGACAAGGCATTTGCATCGCAGGAACCACATTTCATTTATGTTTGGTGAGCATGTACCCTAAGCAACTCTCAGCCGAGCAACTTCAGTCAATTCACGCGAGTCCCGCTTCATAACGAAAGGCTCATTAAATTCGACGCCCTCTGCTCTGCCGACTGGGCTGCGCCAATGGGATCCAGGGCTGGCAGTGACGTCGAGACATAGTGGCCGTTGGTCTGTTGCCGCAGAACTCCTCCGGCGGCACTGTAGGCCATCAGTGAGGACAGCGTCATGACTGCGGGCACGCGGCTGACGGAAGCAATGCCAGCGCTACCGGCTTGACTAGTGGGCGCCATAGTCGTCAGCCCAGCTGTGCTGAAGTTGAAGGGTAGGCTGAGGCTGATGTGTGGCAGTGAAGTATTCTTGCTCATCAGATTGTTCATATCGGCTGCAAAGGCAAGAGAGGGACTCAATCGAAGTGGATAGACCAACATGATGCACAAACTTCAGATTCGCATGCAGAGAGTGGCCATACGGGCGGAGACTATCTAGGAAGTTCGGTAGAAAAATTCGACATGTTACCAATGCTTCACAGACTTGTGTTCCCAGAACAAATCAATCCACACACAAATGATTCACGTCAACACGAATGCACAATATGACCAACAGTGTTCGTGTTTCAAAATGTCCACTGCTGTATAGCTTCCGAGAAAAAAACGTGACTGTCCAATAGCACCAACTTGTGCAAACCCAGCATACAGAGTGCCTCCTCACTTCGAGCTATGAAGCCTTGCCTTCGTGAAAAAATTGTAGAGCTAAGCACTGCCCACACCACTGCAAATATGTGCTGGTTGTCGTATTCTAAATAACAACGAATGAAAGTGCTTAGGCCTGTTATAAGGAGCTTCTATATTACCCACAAATCAGCACATAACGAGACCCACAAAATATTCTACAAATGAGAAACAATGCTTCCCTAACAGGCATGACAACACACACTATCTCGGTCAGAAGCTAACCTACACATTGAACACAAGCAGTATAGAAAAGTATAAGCGAGGCAAGTACTTGGCAAGACTGCAAATGCTGAATATATTCTATGTGAAGATCATAAGAAGCCAACAAGCACTGACACTAAGGACAACATAGGGGAAATTACTTGTGCTTAATAAATGAAATAAAGAAACGATAAATTAATGCAAATTAAAGTGGATAAAGAAACAACTTGCCGCAGGTGAGAACCGAACCCACAACCTTCGCATTTCGTGTGCGATGCTCTACCAAATGAGCTACCGCGGCGCCGTTTCCCCAGTGAATCGTTTCCCACGTGGGCCGATCCCGAACTATCTTCGGAATCGGCCCACGTATGGGGAATGCTTAACGCCTGCTTCACCTCCGCCGCGGGTTGGCCTGGTGGTATTCACTATCTTCGGGATCGGCCAACCTATGGGGATTGCTCAACGCCTGCTTTACCTCCACCGTGGGTCGGCCCGGCATTGCACTAACTTCGGGATCGGCCAACGTATGGGGAGTGCTTAACGCCTGCTTCACCTCCGCCGCGGGTCGGCCCGGCATTGCATTAACTTCGGGATCGGCCAAAGTATGGGGAATGCTTAACGCATGCTTCACCTCCGCCGCGGGTCGGCTCACGAATGAAAAATAGTTGGTCTACGCCCACGGAGACTAGATCCGCCAGAACCTAGCCATAAACAGCTTCACTATAAAAAAGGTTGCAGAAGAACTTCAGTTTGGCCTAGTTCGTGTTTACTGCATATCATATTGACCGCAAATAAAGACTGGGACAGCGGAAAAGAACAAAAAAAAAGATTCTACCCGTGTCGCTTTTGTGTTCTCTTCCGCTGTCTCCGTCTTCATTTGCGGTCAATATGGTATGTAAAAAAAAAGAGGTTGCTATATTCGTCCACCTTTAGTTTTATAAGTTCACTTTGGTTAAGGCCACACGATCAGTTATGCAATGCCCAAAACACGGCGACCATCGTGTTTCTTAATGCTACAATCGCTCCCGGCGCTTATAGTAAACAAAGGCATGGCATTCGAGATTTGCGTTCGTTACTTCGGGGGAGCCGTCGGTGGGGGTGCGTCCTGGACATCCCCCTCTATTCTGAATAAAGTCCTTCGCTGCCGTACTCACCCATGGCAGGTTCGGGTATGCGCGTGGAGCCCAGCAGCTGAGACTGCTGCTGCGAGTGCTGCTGACCGTCCTGGTCCTGGTGCGCTGGCTGGGGCTGCTGCGGCGTCTGGTCGGCCGTGCCCGTCGACAGCAGGACGTTACTGTGAGCGGCAATGGCCGCCGCAGCGACAGCGGCGGCTGCGGCTGCCTCCACCTTCACGATCGCGCCACCGCTCGCGCTGCCAGCTGCTGCGCTCTTGGGCTTGCGTTTCCTGGTCTGGATGCTGTCCTTCTTCATGGCCAGCGGCCGGTTCACCTGCGGACGGGCAACGGGGGCAACGGAAAAAGTTGTTCATCCCGCTAAGCCTAAACTCCCTTTCACATCAAAGAAAATTAAAACTTGTCTCCATTGTTTTCCGGCCATCAGAGGTACGTTCGCACAGAGAATAAAAGTAAGCGTGATAACTGATTAGTTCGCAATTGGTTTTCTGAACTATCTATACAACTATCTATCTGTCTACCTTGTTTGAGTGTTCGCGCATGCGGTCATTGATGAACCGCCCCCCGTTTACCGCTATAGAAAAGATTGTTGCACGAACACTTAAACAGGTTTCAAAAACAAGCCAGAGATTGGCAATTATCACTGCATTGCAATGAATTCGGCTGCAAGCCGTCTTTTAAAGATGCGACCTATTTGTCAAAATACCGCGATGACCACGCACGTCTTAGTTACGAAGCCTTTCATATTCACAATAGAGGCAGCATGTGTAAGCCTCCCCTCCATTACTCTCCTTCAGACGGATATAGCCTTCCTATCTCATCGATCGCAATTTATTGAGCCATCGTATTCTGAATTTTCTATTGCGTTTGTGTTTTGAGATAGCACTAGAGTATATATGAGGACTGAAAGAATAAAGACATTTGGTTGTTAGTCAGCGCTGTTGTCTGTGTCCCTCTCTTCGTCCTGTTCAGCACTGTTTACTGCTCGTGATTACGATTCCTTGAGCAACAGAAGGTCAAACTGCCCTATCTTGAATTTCGCGCCAGGACCTCGATCAGCACCAGTACGTCAGTGTGACGTCGCGGACTTCAAAGAGACAAAAGCGCTTATGAAAAATTGAAGACTGTAATAAATAAATAAATATGTAAATAAACAAGTACTTTGGTAAATAAACGCCGACCCGTATCTTGTTGTGCGGACATCTTCGCGCACGTAGCAACGCAGTCTTTCTTTCAGTCTTGTCTGGCGGGGCACGTTTCCACTCACAGCATAAAATGCCATCTCGTAGTGTGCGTGTGTGTTGCAGAAACGTACTTCATTCATACAACTTAATATTCAGCTGAAGCATCCCTTTAAAAAATGTATTATTGTTTCAACTAAAAGTCGATGGACTGTATATCCCGTTGCCTCTTGCGTGTAGCGAATCCGACCAGCCTCCGCAAAGCTAAAGACTTTCGAAAAAAGAAAAAGGCACTGTCACCGGCACCGGCCGGGAGAACTGGACCTCGGCAGCTCGTCTTCATCCTACGCGGGCGTCACCGCACGCGCCAGTCGGTTGCCGCAGCTGAAGCTGCTCGAGTGTCTCCGAAAATATGTTTACGCCTCGCGAGCAGCTGACGAAAGGCGTCGCGAAGTTGTTTCTTCTCTTTCTCTCTCTCTTTCTCTCTCCATTTTTTTCTTGAAGTTTCAGCTGGCAACCACGGCGCACTGTAGCTGGTCACGCGACGGGCACGCACGGCGGCGGGGCGCCACGCTTGACCTCTCTCAGCCCGTCCAGCTCGACGCGGAGGACGTTCTGAAACTGAAGCGGATACGTTGCGTCTCGTAACCAACCTCTTCCTCTGCCCTCTACACTTCATTCCTGTTTTCTTTCTTTCTTTTTTTTCTTTGCCCTCCTAACGTCTCGTTATTTCTTCACCACTGCCGCTTCTTGGGAAAAGCCATCCTCCACGTTCACACACGATCCTTCGCGGCCATTTGCTTTAACTTTTGTTTTGGGGAACTCTTTTCTATTTCCCTCCCTCCCTCCCTCCCTCCCTCCACCTCTCTCTCTCTCTCTCTCTCTCTCTCTCCATCGCTGATTTGCCTTTCGGCTGTTGGTTCAGCGCCGGTACGTTCGAGCGCCTCGACCAAAGGTCTCGCTGTCCTGTCTATAGGAGGGCTTTAAACCCCCGTTCCGTGCACAGCGGGTACATGAAACATAGAAAGTGTCGGAGGTCTGAACTTATCTGCTACCAGACGAGCGGAGTGGCACGCCTCTGAGACCACAGGCCACAGGGCACCGCCTGCGTGGTGGTGGTGGTAATGTTGGACCAGGCGGATTTAACTCGGTAGTCGATCGAGGCTTGGCGATTGCTTCGCCTGTATACAACGCGCAGCTCCCTCGGGGCAGTTTGCCGCTACACGTCAGCTGTCTTCAAGTTTTACCAAGAGCGTTTGGCCTGCTTCCGCAATGCAGGCGTGCTCCCACGAGCGTAACGCACATTGCCTCGATACCAAAGCGCATCCTACCACCGGCAGTAGCTCAGTGGCTATGGAATTGCGCCCGTGAGCGCGAGCTGACAGGCTGGATCCCTGCCACATCAGCGTGTAACCTGCTCTCCCTAGTAGTCAAACTTAATGCGGAAATGTATGCCAAGTTATCAGATCAAAGTATTAGCACGTAAAAAATCTGAATTATTGTTTTTAGTGGCCCTGTAAAGAAACAAAATACCCGAGCTGGCGCAACGCGTTAACCTTTAGTGGCCACGGGAGTTATACAGCAAGAGTGCCCCTGTAGTGGACGTATCCATTTCGTCTTACGCTTAAGCGCTTATTGGCGATTTCGGCTCACTGCCGCGGATGTGTCTGCCCAGCGCAGCCAATCAGAACTTCAACAGCAGATGAAATGGGCATGTCCACTATAGGTGGACTCTTACAAAATACCTCCCCGGGGAAAGGGAAATCAGGTCCATTGCTACGCTGGTCCAATGCAAACACTAGCAGCGATGTTACGAAAATAATATATGGGGTTTTACGTGCCAAAACCACTTTCTGATTATGAGGCACGCCGTGGTGGGGGACTGCGGAAATTTTTACCACCTGGGGTTTTTTAACGTGCACCTAAATCAAAGTACACGGGTGTTTTCGCATTTCGCCTCCATCGAAATGCGGCCGCCGTGGCCGGGATTCGATCCCGCGACCTCGTGCTCAGCAGCCTAACACCATAGCCACTGAGCAACCACGGCGGGTTGTAACGAAAACATGGTGCTACTTTCATTTTTTGCTGCCTCCGTCTGTTCCAACGCTAGTGTAATACAAACACCAGCACCGATGTGATGAAAACGCGGTGCTCGAAATGCGCGCGCACGTGAAATGGTCACCAGTCTCGCTTCGTCGTAACCCTTCAGCTCAATGCGGCAAGAAAAATATACAAAAAAAAGAACATCCGAACCTCGACGCAAAAAAAAAAAGTTGGTTGCTTTCCACGAAAAACAACAGAAAGGAATACGAAGAATGACGCTGTGCAAGCGTCTGTCGGCGCGGACACCGCGTCACAAAACCCGAGCTCGACACGCGCGCCGTAAACACGACGCGTGGACGCGGGAGCCGGTCAGAGGCGCCGCGAAAACCCGAGACCGGCTGATAGACGGCGACGGTGGCGGCCAGGGGAGCGCGATATAAAATAGCATCGCACGCCCCCGGTCGAGATAGGGGGGACCGCCCTTATCTGCCCTATTAAGGGCCTTCACGAGTGCAGCCCGTATATACGACCCGACGAGGATTTAGCTGAACGCCGAAAGCGAGGCTACTGCACCGCGTATATATGTAGAAGGGGCCTGGGAGGAGATGCGTGGACTGAGATCTTCTTGAGTTTTCGCGCAAGGCTATACCACCCGGCTGCTGCTCAAAGCTCAAAAAGGAAGGAAATGCATTTGTTTCGCCGCTTAAGAGAGGGTCTTCCACTCGGGAGCTTTGAAGACGCAGTGTTCCATGAAAGACCCGGAGTAATCCGGGAGAAAAAAAAAAGTTATATGCGTGCTGATTGCATACCTCCGAGTTACCGGATTGATAGAGGTTTGCTGAAGCACACGCACCTATGTGCGAAAACAATTGCCAACTGGGCTCGCCAGGTAAATCCTCCCACTGCATGGTGCAACACCATCATAACCTATATACTGTCACGTCGGCGGCTCAGTGGCTAAACGGCAGTTCTGCTGCACACGACGCCGCGGCAGGCTCATTCGCATATAGGAACGAAAAAGCATGAAGGCTCGTTTGCCATGCTTCAGGGGCGCGTTAAAGAACGGCAGAAAGTCGATATCAATCCTTCCCTCATTTCAAGTACGGCTTCTTTTACATACCCCGTGAGTTGCTTAGGACGTTATCGTGAACCTCCACGAGGGCATTAAACCGGCCAAATTCAAGACCGTTAAGAACAAAAAAAAAGAGCGTCCAAAAACGGGGCGATAAGGAGAAAAAAGACCGTTTTCGGAAACGAGGATCGTTGTACTGTGGCCATGAGCGTCGCCGGCGCGGAAAGAAACAAAAGCGTTGCTCGAGTACTTCACTGCGACTCTGATACACAGGCTTTTGCGTATTTTGAATAGCGCGCAACGAGAGCTCTTTCTCTCCTATTCTTTCTCATCTATTTGTCCTCGTGTCTCTTTCTGTCAGTGCAGGGTAGCGAACCGGACTAGCGTATCATTAGCCTCCCTGTACTTCCTCTCTCCCCTACCCCTGACGAAAACTCGTGATATGTACCGCTCTACGGTTACGGTTACGACAATTACCCAGTGCCAGGCGTGCGTTTGCGTGCGCCGATCTCACACCTGGATGTGGCGGTAACAGTACAAGCGCAGCGAATATGCTATGCTGAAACTACCTGCAAGAGCGCCAGCCTTACGTACAAATCATGTGCTGTTATGAGGGAAAGCACCTCATTTATGCTCCACGTAATTCACTGCCCTTACACCTTATGTGCAACGCGATCTTCCGAAGAGGCATCACACGACAGTTTCTTAAACCAAAAGGATTCCTTGGGGAGGATAAACCAAGAATGAGCCGCTACAGGGAGGAAGCCGGTGTTTGGGCAATCTACTTCTGGACAAACTTATGTTGCGATAGTTCAGGCTGCGCTTTCTAAAAAAGTACGATATGAAACAGGGCAGGAGAAACGCAACTTGAAGTGCTGTAATCGCGTGGTGCCCACTGCTCCTTGCAAATAGCAGATAGTCTACGTGATATCTAGAGCTCAATAACGACAATTCCAAGTTTAGCTTGCTGGCCTCTCGCGTCCCCGAGTCACTTCTATGGATTAGTGTCGTAAGCAAGCCTAACTGCACTAGTCAATGTCATCATGGGCCCGAATACAGTTCTATAGGACTACATTTCAGCATCAGTTTTCTAGGACCCGTTTTCTTAGAGTGATGTTAGCGCGGAATGCAAGTTACGATGACACGATCACCTCCGCCTGTAATACTTCTACGGTTATCGCGCTTCCGCCAAGATATCTTGAGCATATATATATATGCACGTTGTCAGGGCAATAATTGCTGTTATGCTCCCCTGCCCCGTTGTTGCTGTTGCTTGGTCCACTTGTCTTGCTCTGAGCCTTTCTGTTATTCCTTTCCCCAACACAAAGTAGTCAGCTGATACACTGACCAACCTTTGTCTTTTCCTCTCTTCTTCCCACCTCTGCGCTTGCTCCGATTTCGATTTGATTTATTTGATAAAATTCAAAACGCTCGAGAGTTTCGTCGCCGGCTTTTCCCCGACGTTTCATCGTCTAATGCATGCAGAGAAACGGCGTGATGCATTCTGATGCTTCCGTGAATGCATTAGACAAAGAAATGTCGGGGGAAAGCCGGGCAAGTAAGAACGTACTGGCTTATGATTACGCCTTTAAGTCGTGGCACACCGGTTTACCTTCAGCGAGTAACGCTTGCGCCTAGAAGCTTAAGGCGCTCTCGCAAGGTTATGTTATTCGATCGTCGCAAAGAAACACTGTAGCTATAAGAGATGCCTTAATAGGGGGAGTGGAGGGGGCATCAATTTCGACCGCCTGGGTTACTTCCAAATATGCTCTAAAGTCTCAACCACGTGACGCGATTTCTCATTTCGCCGCCACCGGAATGCGGACTACGCGTCTGGGAACCAAACCCGCGTCCACATGCTCAGCAGCAGAAGGACATGTGCCCTGAGGCACCGATCCTGCGGGCAATTTGTTCTTCCTTCCCTTGAGTGTATTTTGGTGCAACGTATTACAATGTAAAACTTAAATAAAAGCCGTCACGCGAGAATACAAAGCATTCAGCTTCGAAACTACATTTCATTGGTACTAAGCTACGTGGTAGAATGAGAGAGAGAGGGGGGGAGAGAGAGAGAGAGAGAATTTCTATAATGAACCTTGAATAGGTTGCCAGATGGGTATGACGAAAAAATGAAATGATACGTACAGTGCACACCCCGACCTTCAAGGAACACACCTCAAAACTCAACGAACTAAAGCATCTCAATGAGACCACGATATGTCTCCGTGGAAGGTTAAACATGCCTTCGTTGCGGGCGTCCCACATGCAGCATTGGCCCAAGGGTCAAGTACGTGTCACAGCTGGTATTTCCGTTACTTATACTACTACATGCCAAGAAGTATTCGGTCTAGTGTGATTGTGAGTGGCTAACCAAAGTTGAACGTAGCGCGTGAAGAATGCCTGCCCGAATGACATCGTTACTGCCGCGTGCATCAGCATTAGCTGAATACAATTTCGACTACTTTAATGCACGAAGCTTGTGGCTTCAGCTGCGCGCACAAGGCTTGCTTAAGAACCACGTAGTCGGTTCCCAGCTCGCTGCCAAAAGAAGAAAACGACACAGAGCTGCCCGGCGACACGTTGGCGTCGCAGACATCCTAGACGCGGCGGCCTTACTCAGGAGCATGCGGTTATGATCAAAATCTTGACGCTCCGGGTTATCGCAGAAAGCACCGAGTCTCCCAAGGGGGAGGGGGTTGGGTCGGTTGTACACAGCACGGACTGGCGTCCCCTGTTGCTTGGATGACTCGGCTTCTGGTCGCTTCAAAACCGAGAGGAGACCCCAAGGTTCGAGGCAGCTCGCCCGGCCTGATAACGTCAGTCAGAGACTCGCGTCAAATGCGCGCACACCCGGTCTGGCGAAACTGAATGTGCAAGATCGCTTTTCATGCTCGACCTCACCCTTTCCCTTTTTTTTTCTTCTGATTTAGCTCAGGCGTGTAAGTATACCCTGCGGACGCTCTGCGCAATTCAGAAGGCTACGACTGCTACGCGCGATGCAGTGAAAACGGCTGGACCGTAGCGCGAGAGTCCTTACCACGCTCGTCGCCTACACCTTGCTGAATAACAGCGACACTATAAAAAGAAACGTATGACTACACTAGTTCGGACGACGCGTTTAACATAGAAGCAGCTTTATAGATTGCAAAAATAAAGAACCAGACATCGTGGCCGATCTCATGTGCACTGAGCTTATCACACACAGACAAATACTAACACACACACACACACACACACACACACACACACTCACACACACACACACACACACACACACACACACACACACACACACACTAAGCCGTATATAAGGCCGCCACAAACTTCGAACGGGACGCGAACGTCGGCTATAAAGGCACAACAATGAGAAACGCTGACTCAATTTTTGGCTGTTAAATCGGCTCTCTAAAACTTCTTGGTATTTCTGGCAACGATCATGCGATGGTATAACCGATATATACATAGTGGCACACTCGGTTATTTGTGTTGTCCCTGTCGAGAAAAGGTCGCTTAATATTTTTGTTCAGAAATGGAATATGGTCTGTTTAATCTTACGTTAATCCCTACAAGACGCTGCCACACCCAGTGACGTCACAGAATGCTCGAGCACGAATAAAAAAGTGTCATCGCTGCCTTTCCTTCTTGCCCTATGCCCAAGGTAAGCAGACCCCTCCCATCCTGTATTCAAGAACTGCAATCGACCAGCACAGTATACTTCGTAACCTTAATTCATCCATGCAGTGTTTCTTTAAGCACCTGGGGTTGTCTGATGAGCGTCGGGTCACTATTTTATTAAATAAAGGACAGTATTTATCATAGTGAGGCCATGGCCGGTGTTCCATTACTCATTTTAGCCACAGAGGCTAGACCTCGCTATCATGTTTTCGGCCCTCAGTCAGTGCTCGGTGAAAAAAAATGAAACATTCAACTGTACTTCTACTTCACTCCTGGTGTAAATTTTCGGCGGCGGCGCAATCAGGAACCCACTGCCTTTCTAAATGTTTCTTCTTTTTTTTAATAACTGGTCTGTTAGACTTGGTTAGACGAGGCATCACAATTTATCGCTACCAGCAGCCAGTACGTCAGCATTACGCAAACGCCATTGCGTATACCGTAATACCAGGCACACTAGAACTCTCCATTAGCCTCGCTTACGGATCCGGTAACCTGCGTTTCTTCAGCGGTAATTCGTTTACGGTAAAGCTGGAACTCTCCCATCTACGCCGCCCTCCTCCCCCACCTTCCCCTTTCCTTTGGTATCAAGTCATTAGTGTATACGTACCCCGTGAAGGCGGTAGTAGAGGCCACAGGCGTTGCACACGGGCTCGCCGGCGTTGTTCCTCCTCCAGAGCGACGTCGTGCTTGTGCTGCAGTTGGAGCAGGTCAGACCTAGTCGCCGCGCAGCGGACTGCAACGCGCAAGAAGGCAATGAGAGTGAGCAACACTGCTGCCAATACGGGCAGCATGCATTACAAGTAAGGTGGCCAACAGTCCCAAATTGAGCGGGACAGTGCCGACTTGATGCAGTAGGGGCAGTCAAGTCTCCCGACACTTGCTTTCTTTTTTTTTTTTCTAGTGTATACGAATAAACAGACCAGAGTTCCTTTTTCCTGGCAGCTCGTTTTCAAAGTCTGCATTTTTTTTATTTTTTGTTGTGTGCGTGTGTCCTGTTGCATCGTCATAAACATAAAGGCGGTACCTTTTTATTAATTTTTTTCGTACATCTAGTTCTCTTATAGGCCCTAATCTTTAACAGTACCTCTTTTCGTATTGGGAGTCATGTTAGTCAGGTGACTATACTACACCTTTCTCGTAAATCGCGACACGAAAGAAACAAACAAATATTGGTTCAACTTCGTTGCACCTACAGACTGACACCGGGTCGGTCATCGCCTGCCGCTGAAAGCTTTTGGCAGAGGTGAACTAAAATAAACGTGGCGCTGAGAGTGCGAAATTCGTGAGCACGAAAGCAGCAAGTAGACGAATTATCACGTAGACTTTCTATACAGTTTTTGGTGAGCGCATTGCCTTCTTGTAGACTATATACACTGCACACAGATAAGAGTCAGTAATACAGTTTGGTCTAATATGGTCCACGGACTACTGTGTGCGTTCTCAACAGAAAGTCAAAATATTTTTGCAGACGAAAAAGTCGCATCTCTACAAGCTGCATACGACCAGTCTGCATAGACTTATACAACAAAAATATCCTCCAAGTTTCTCTGAACAAATTTCTCCGAGTTTTGGTTCCTAACGGTGACCGCGCAGTTCCGATACTTTAGTTGAAACGATGCAGTGTTCTCTGCCTTGATCGCCGCATGAATCTTTGCAACTAGTATATTTCCACATCGTTAGGAAGAACGGATGGCGATTAGATCAGTTCGGTGTCGCTAGCGCACCAGGCACTAGCGTTTTAACTCGATTAGTAATGCGGCATTTCGTTGACGGAACATTGTAAATAAAAACATAAAGGGATGCGGTAAATGCGAGTGAACTGCATTAGCATTACCTCGCAGCTCTTTGAGGTCCCGCATCTGTGATTTACACCGCATCCACCACTTTGCAAGGTGTTGTTAAGGATCTCACTCGACAAACGTCCGCTGACAGTAAATGAAGCCAATGAAAGCATCGGGGAAACCATCTGTGGTTCAAATTTGAAATGTAATTGGAGGAATCGATAGCGGAATGGATTTACACGACTATATATATAATTACGCCATTTGCTTCAGAGCCACGTCCCACTTTGTCAAGTGCAGTAAGACCTAGAAATGCACTACGCCAAAGCGGAGCTTGAACAAATTTCGCCGGTGCACGAACGGATCGCGTGTAAGAAGCGCCTCTCCGGGCTCGTCTAATGCCACAACTTTATTGCGCCTATCAGCGCGCCACGATTAGACAGGAAGCACGCACTTAACGAGGCGTTCGCCCTAATGGCGAGAATAACTTCGCCAAATCGACGCTGGACAAGAAACAGAGCGAGAACCCGCCCATAACGGATGGTGCGGCGCGAGACAAGATAATAACGGATCAGCGCAAC
Organism: Dermacentor albipictus; assembly: GCF_038994185.2. Classification (NCBI taxonomy): domain Eukaryota; kingdom Metazoa; phylum Arthropoda; class Arachnida; order Ixodida; family Ixodidae; genus Dermacentor; species Dermacentor albipictus. The sequence goes on from NC_091825.1 coordinate 87,726,232, forward strand.
ACAAGCCTCGCGTCGGCGAAAGCCAACGTCATCACTCACGCCGGGCGGGCGCAGCGCGGTCGGGACAAAGACAAACTGTTGTGCGGGCCGCGATCGGTTTCGGTTACACACACACGCAGCCGCGCCGCGAAGTGTTTGGACAGCCGCAGCGTCATCGCCTTCGTCGAGCGCTGTCAGCTCGCGGCTTCCGCGACCGGTCCGCGATGCAAACGCGTCGACGTACGCGCATGCGCAGGAAGCACGTAGTTACACAGTAAAGAAGAATCGCCCATATCGCCAGTGCGGAAGACGTTCACGGGACTACGGAGTTTCCAAGTGATGAACATGGTGGCACATCGAGGAACAGCCGCCGTTTGGCTCTCATCTTTGGGACCCAAACTAAAATTTAAGATTAGACCCAAATTTAAGATTATAATTTGTGTTCGCAGGCTTCGTGTACACCGTTCGCAGGCTTCGGTGTACACCACCGATGCCAAAAAGGATGCCGGTAGATGTAGTCCTTAGTAAGCATAGTATCCTTAGTAGACAACAGGCTGTAGGTTTGGTTGTTCTTTTTGGGGTTTTGCATGTCCAAAAACACGATATCTTGAGGCACACCGTAGTAAGAGACTTCGGAATAATTTTGGAGCACCTGTGGTTCTTTAATGTGCAACCAATTAACTTTTCTTTCATTGGTCATTTTTATTCAATTTTCTTTTTATTCATTGTTTCTTAAAGCGAAGCTTTGTTTGCCTCTTCCTTCGACTTTCCCGCTGCTGCTGCTGTCTGGCATACTGCGTCGGGGGATGGTTCTGAGCGTGTGTATACATGACAGGAGCGCTGTAGAGACGAAAGGTGACGCGAGAAACTCGTTTGGACCTTTGTACCGCGTCGAATGCGCAGAACGCCACTCTGGAGGTCCCTGAGCGTCGCCACATTAGCCTCTTGATAGCTGAAATCAATCATCGGTGACCAACGGCAAAAGCATTGCAGAAATTGCAGCGCTTACGTTTCTACTAACGTGCAAGTCCAGAGGGAGGCTAGATAGAATGGTAGACAGGAGGGGGGTGAGAAAGCAAAGAAAGGCTTGAACCGACGCAGTTGCAAAACGAATGAACAACAGCCTTGCCACTCTTCGCTCGCCGTTCTGATACAAGCGGGAGGGGGTATAGGGAAATAGGTAATAGGTGACGTGAGGACACGACAGTGGTTGCTGGCAAACGGGATAAATTTAAGTTCAAGGTAAGGTACGGTACGTTTATGCTATTTCCGAAAAATAAACACCTTGCAAATTCGTCAAGCGGACAACTTACGCAGGGCGTACAGAAGCAGAGCGGCAGTAAAGCGCATCGCAGGGTGTAGGCGACGCTACGGAAGAGGTTGCACGTCAAATAAACATTTCTGTGCCCGCCGCGGTGTGGTTACGGCTATGACAATGCTCGACATCGCGGGTTTGATCTTGACCGCGGCAGTCGTATTTAGACAGGGGCGAAATTTAAAGAAAAATGCTCCTACACTCAGGTTTCTGGACACACTAAAGAATACGACGTTGTCAACGTTAATCCACAGTTCGCCACTACGGCGTGCCTCATAATCCAACTGTGGTTTTGGCACATGCAGTCCCATAATTCAATTAAAGTTTAATACTTCTATCACATCGTCATGTGCCACGTGAGACAATCAACCCTCAAATCAACCCTCTCAGAGGTTATGAAGTATGGCGCACAACAACGCCTGAAGCAAACGGTGTCTCCCTGTGTGTTCTGCGTACTACGCAGACGAGCAAGAGTGGAGCACAAGGCAACGTTGAAGAAATCGAACATATGCCGTCAACATCGCCACTAATTATCGCCAATCAAAGCGAACAGCACAGAAAGCTTGCATCGATTCCTACAGTGCGTGGAATCTGCATATATATTTTTTGTACTTATTCTTCCCTGCAGACATTTTTTTTAAATTGTATGTGTGCGCCAGCATTGAAACCTTATTGTTCAGAAGTGAAAAATGGGCGAGTTGGTATGGAAGGATGGCTAAATTCAGAGCTCGAACTACTGGGACACAAGCTAACGCACAAGAAAAGACAAAGAAGAACGGCGCTGCTCGCTATTGAAAGGTTTATTCGATAGGTTGAAGACTTTATAAAACCCTTCATCAAACGCCATAAAAGTTTAAAAAAAAAACAGCCTTAGCCTGTGTCTTAGTAGCCGTGCTTACTGCTGTTCGTGGGCACGGTAAATAAATGGTTTATTATTATCATTACTATTACTAAAAAAAAAATGCACGGAGCACAGAGTATAGAGGGAGTGTGCGAGCCGGCCCTGCTCACCAGTCTGCTCACCACTCTTCGGGGCGTCTTGGCGACCGGCCTGTTGGCGCCGTTCATCTTGTTGTAGAGTCCGCACGCGTTGCAGAGGTAGTGGCCCGTGCCGTCACGGCGCCACAGCGGAGTTGAGATGGCGCCGCAGTTGACGCACTCGCGACCCTCGCCCCCGTAGTAGTCCATGTCCGCTGCAGAAACCGCAGAGAGGGGAAGAGAGAGAAAAAAAAGTGGGAACGACGCTCATCCATCAATTTCACAAACGAGCTCGCCGGATCGGCGGTGCAACCAAAACTCTGCCAAGAACCGCCGCAGCCCGCAACGCGCTCGAGTATCGGATTTCCCTTTCCGTGTCAAAGGCTCAAACTCAAATTGAGCTCAAGCTGAAACTGCGTTTTCATTTCTCAAACTGGTCGGGACATACTATAACAAGCATTTTCTTTAAGGCGAAACTTTCTTTGCTTCTTCCTTTTCGCTGCTGCTGCTGAAAGTTTCCTTGCAAGCCGCGTCGGGGGGGGGGGGGGGGGTTCAGGGTGTGTGTGTGGTTGGCGGGGGTTCAGGGCGTGTGTATACATGCAGGAGCGGGTATGTGAATGAAGCTGTGTGGTTTTACGTGCCAAAACCTTGATCTCATTATCAGGCGCGCCTTGGACCACCTCGGGTTCCTTAGCGTGCACCTAAATTTAAGTACACGGGTGTTTTCTACTTTCGCGCCCATTGAAATGAGGCTGCCGTGGCCGGGATTCGATCCCGCGACCCCGCGCTTAGCAGCCCAACACTATAGCCACTACGCAACCACGGCGATTGCAGAGAGGATAGGGGACAGGAGAAACTCGCTTGTACCTTGCATCACCACAATACCCTCTCGACTGCTGTAATTATTCGTGACCTCCCGCAAAAGCATTGCAGAAACTGCAGCGCATGCCTTTCTGCTAACGTGCAACCATCCACAGGGGTATCTAAAGAAGCCAACATATTACTAATAAAAATCGGGCCCCTCGGTTAACCCCGTTCTTCTCATCCATAGGGGAGCTATACAGAACGGTAGAAAGGTGGCAGGACAGGAGGCAGAGGCAGAAAACCGGTAGAACCGACGCAGTCAATACACTAATCGCAGCCTTCGTTCGCAACTCGCACACAAAGGGGGAGGGCGGGAGAGGGAAAAGGGCATCGTGAGAAGGCCAGGAAACGCCACTACTTGGGTGCCTCGATGCGCGGACAAAGGGGCGGGCACCCACGGCAGTTGCGGACAAACTAGATAAATTTAGGTTCAAGGTATGGTACGGTACGTTTCTGCTATTTCTGACAAAAAACTTAAACACCGTGCAAAATTGCCAAGCAGGCAAATGGCGCACGGCGTGCAGACTCAAGACATCATTGAAGCACCGTAGCGTGTGGGCGTGGCACTTCCAACACTTCTGTGCCCACCATGGTGGCTTTGCGTCATCGCTCGAGGTCGCAGGTTCGCTGCCGAGTGCTTCAGTCACGTTTCGACGGGGGCGAAATGCAAAAACGCTCGTGTACTTAGATTTAGGTTTCCCGTAAACAACCCCAGGGCGTGAAAACTAATCCGTAGTCTGCCACTCCGCCGTGCGTCATAGGGCTTCTTCGATTTTCCACTTCTGGCTACCCGCGGGCTGCCAGAGCCAGCCAGAGCGTCTTCGTTTTTCTCGCGTTGCTCCGCCCACCGCGCTACGCACTTCCGCCGGGCGTTCGTTTTGCTCGCGCTGGACGGTTCTGGCTACCCGCGGGCTGCCAGAACCTGCCAGGACGATTTTGGTCTGGCTGCTCTCTGGAAGTTCTCTGGCTAGCAGACGACTAAAAGAGGCGGTGGGCGCTCGGCGCCATCTTTACGGGGACTTCACGGATTGCAACGCCGGCGCTTGAGGACTTAAATTTACCTCGCTCAGCCAAGTGTATACGGTCATCTCCGGATTTCCTTACTTCTAGCGTTATCTTTTTAGGTGCTAACGCTCCGTTCCGCATCGCGAAGCGGTGTGATACGAGCCGTGGTGAACCGTTTAAAGCTTTTGTGTGTGTGTGTCCCCTGATTGCTTCTTCGCGGCGAACAGCGCGCCGCGCTCTCATGCGTGCATATTATATGCATCGTGTTCCACGCAAATTGTAGACGCTCATTCACACATTGCGGTACATCTTGGTTTCGTCTTTCTCTGGTGGCGTTCCTTTTCACATATTTCGCGTATGTATATCTCTCCTTTCTCTGCAGTTAGCGAAGGCTTTGCCGTTAGCCCGTGTTCGCTCCATCTCTCCGTCGTATGATTAGGTGGCAGCTCGAAACCGATATGTGTTCTAACTGCAGGCCGTTGATCTACAAATACACTGATTGCGCTCGGTACATTTAGACAGACGTACATTGGCTTATTGCTCTCATGATTGCGACCAATGTTGTTTTTCGTGTGAAACGTTTCGCTGGTCACAGGCGACGTGCATTTTCACGCGCCAGCCGCGTCCCCAGCTCCTTAAATGAAAAGCACTATCAGCCACAACAAACATTTTGAAATCGAAGCCCAAACAGCTCGGCGCGAAATTTTATGCGTATGAGAGGTACCCGTTAACCTGCTTTTTCATGTCTTGTGATGACACAACGCCAACTCATCATTGTCGCCGGTGGTCGACGTGATCGCTGCGAGCAGGGATCCTCCAGCTATCGCTTTCGAGTGTACAATCACGATTTCGCGTCTTGTCATGCGCCTCGTCGGAGGCCATCTGTTGCGCTGCGCAAGGCGAGGTTGGCCGAGTACGCGTCCTGCGCCCAGTCGCGCGAAATCGCGCGAAAGTGATCGTATTCCTGAATACAACTATATATTTTCAAGCTGGCAACGCACAAATGGGCCGACTACGCCAAGCGCGCGTCGGCCTCGACGGGCGCTGCCATGCTGGTAGCATGTTTACATTTAGCCAGCTGTACCGGCGTTCGATTTTGCAAACTTCGCGCAGGTTCGGGTTGTCTTGGTATCCCAGCCCACGTGACTTCCTGTCAGAACCGGAACTAGCTGGCTGCCGTCTGGCTCCCAGCGGGCTGCCAGAACTCCGAAAATCGAAGAAGCCCATAATGTGATTGTGGTTTTGGCATGTACAGTCCCATAGTTCCAAGCAAAGTTTAACACTTCTCCTCGATGCGATGTGCAGTGTGAGGCAATGGCAATACTAAAATTATCGGAGGTTATGAACAATAGCGCACAACAACGCCTGAAGCAAACGTGCTCTGTGTGCATTCTGTGTACCGCTGAGACAGAGCAGTGATGCAAGCAAGGTATCATTTGCCGTCAACTCACCAGTCTCGTATTGCACTAAACGCTGAATAAATGATACATTCGCCCGTCAACATCACTGCTAATTATCGCCAATCAAAGCAAACAGCACAAAAGGCTTCGCTTACGTCGATTCCCACAGTGCCTAGGATCCGCAAAATATTACACATACATCTGCCGAAGCGTCACAAGGGGCCAAACGTTGGACCTATGTTCGAGAACAACTTCCTGAACTGCAGGACAGGCTCATTTCTCAAAAAAAATTCCTCATGATTCTGCCCACTGCAGAATTGTCAGAGCAGTGCGTCCGTACAGTGTGCATACTAACGACCAGCCTGTTGCAATGCATGCCTTCTGGAGCTAATGGTGCTGCAGCTCGCGACGTGCGGTGTATTCCATTGCACTCCACGTCACCCGAAGCTAAGCGCCGAAAACGAAACAAAAAAGCTAGTTCCCGGGACACATTGAGACGACTCACGTGGTGTAGGCAGTGATCGAAGAGTTCGGTCGCCACTCTGCCATGACGAGGCTCGCTCTCTCACGACGCTGGGTGAGCCGGTGAGATGGAAAATGCGCGTGTCCGGGGTCGCACTAGCGACCTCGTTGCAAGAAGACGAGGTCGCTGCCACGTTATTCTTCGGCTCGCGAGCGAAGGCGTGTAACCGAATATTTATGCCATTTTGGCAACGCGAAAACGAAAACAAAGTGAAGCCATTCTTTTCGGAGAATCGCTTTTTTGTTAGCTCCACCGCTCCGTAATTGCAGCATATGATACGCGATTGAGTGGGAAGTACGCTTGTTAACCCCGAGCTTCCGAGAAGGTTTTGCGGACAATAGGGCCGGTACAACGAAATGAGTCTGTTTCGCCTGGTTCTAATCGTTCCTTATCATCCACCGCTGCCCACAGGTCGATGCTGCTCGCAACAGAGACGCAGAGCCTTTCGGACCACTGACCAAGTGCGAAAAAAAAAAAGCAAACAGGTGAGGGACAGGCTCGATATAATATCCTGAGAGTCCAGATTTGCAATTTCTGAGTATACGACGCCTGTCATTAGATTTACGCTTCTATTACAGAGGAAACAACGCTCTATCACCCTTCTATTATTACCCAGACCATATATACTGTATATAGCGCGAGAGTTCGGGAGTGTTGAAGAAAGACAGCTGATTATACTAGAGCAGTAAACGAGTCCCGCAGTTTCCCTTTCTCGAATTTCACAGCCGAACATCAGGGCCTACACGTCAGTGCAACGTCACTAATATCAAAGGACATATTCCTATTCTGCCTGCCTTGGCGGGGCACAAAATTCTTGGAGCTTCCCAAATTGGGTCATTGGTTCCCTTGGAAAGCAATGCAATCTCTAATTTACCGATGAACAACTAACTAGACCCGTTTAGATGCCATAAAAATTAATGATATCAAGGTGAGTAGTTCCGGCAACTTCACGGCGGTGTCGGTTCGGGCATTTCTATTACATTCGTGCACCGTTAAACGAAACCTCCTTCCACAGTGAGAGGGTTCAGCAAGCTATTGCGGGAGCGTACTTATACTACCACAGCATATCTTAACTGATCAACGCAAACTTGAGTTTCATTGTGGTAGAGAGAGCTATTTATTTGAGTGCTTTTTTATAAAGCATTTCTGGTGTGAGCAGGCGGCGTTATCCGTCGTTCTTCCGACTGCGTTCTGCTTAGCGAAAGAGACATCAACGCGTGCAACTTTAGTGTGTGCCTGCAAGAAGCTAAAAGCTCGAAGACGCGAGCGTGTCCGGAGGAGGATGCCTTCTCGCACTGCAGCCTGTCATTTACGCTACCGCGCAGGCCCCGACCGGCAGTGGTCTGCAGTTCGCCATTCTTTTTACGACCATGCGCCCGCCAGTTTCGCGGTTTCAAGTTCGCGCGCGCTTTGCACGCGTTGGACAGCCTTCGCGCCTCCGCAGGGAACGCATAATATTTATGTGAATCGTCAGACACGTCGTTAGCCCTCTCTTCGCGTGTTGCTTTCTTTTTATTATTATTATTATTATTTTGTCGGTTTGCTTTCCCGCTCTTCGGCCGGTTCCGACTGTTTTCCATCACGAGGACGACGACCGCGTAATTCTTGCGCTCGAAAAAAGACATCGAAGGGCGCACGAAAGCGAGCTTGAAACATTGCTCGGCACGATGCTGACGGCGCAGGAGTTTCATATCCAAGTGTCGCGTCAGAAAACGGAAGTACGCGAAAAGCTTTCCGGAGCAATACGAGCTTGCAATAAACGATGCGAGAGTCGGGAAAAGTCGAGGAAAGCAGAAGCTTGGAGTAGTTCTATGCATTTCAAGGCGGTTAATAAAAAAAAAAAATTAAAGTTTTTTTTGTTTTGTTTTGTTTTGGAAGGCTCAGTCTGTTAGGACACCCTTTACTTTCGAGAGATGTGAACTACGTGAAAGTTAACCTTTCTATTACGTACTGCTGAACTTATTTCTTTTTTCTCTAACCCAACTGACTGCTTTTTAGTGGTACTTCTCTTCTGCAGGGTGATGAGAAAGAAAAAGAAATGCCGCGATTTATAGCCTTAAAAGCTAGCGTTTCACTTGATCTGCGCACGCATTCTCCGTAGTCTGCACAGCCGCTTGTGGCTGCCGACGATTTATTAAAAACAAGGACTAAGCACCATATCAGCAGGCAGTAACTCGGGCGTTGGAACAAGCACAGGCTAGCGTTCGCCGCTTGAGGCAAACTTGCTTCCATGTGTCTGTGCCACTAGTGGGTGCGTTTTACAGCGAAGCTGTATACCTCTACCGTCCAAGGAAATTTTCGTGTCGTAATCAAAAAACTCCCCAAACGTGGGCCAATCCCGAAGATAGTGCAATACCGGGTCAACCCGCGGTGGAGGTGAAGCAGGCGATAAGCACTCCCCATACCTGGGCCGATCGCGAAGATAGTGCAATGCCAGGCCGACCCGCGGCGGAGGTGAGTTCACCATTAAGGGGCCCACATGCACAGCTTCGCTGGTCAACCTTCTTCACAGAATCGAAGGGCACTGAGATTTTTATCGTAGTCGTCTTCCGAGACGACACATCACTCCGCGAAACAAAGCTGCGAATAACTCGCCTATAACCCCCCCTTCCTCCTTCTCTGCCCGGTAAATTTCTGTAAGCTTTCTTTGGAGCTCTCGTTCTCAGGCTTCGGCTATAAGATGGCCAGGTATACGAAACCAAGTTTACCAGCCACCGTGAGTTCCCGAAACATCATCACACGTCAAGGCCAGCAAGATCTCCCTTTATTTCACTCACCCGCGTAACAATAATAAATTTATCCGACTGAAACACACTTCTGTTTAGAACAAGAACAAAAGGAGTTAACCGAGGGGCCCGATTTTTATTAGTAATATCATAAGAAGCCAACAAACACCAAGGCCAACTTAGGGGAAATTGTGCTTGATAAATGAAATGAAGAAACGATAAATTAATGGAAAGAAAGCGGATGAAAAGACAATTGCCGCAGGTGGGGAACGATCCCACCTGCGAAGGCTGCGGGATCGTTCCTCACCTGCGGCAAGTTGCTGTTTCGTCCACTTTGATGTCCATTAATTTATCGTTTCTTTGTTTCATTTATCAAGCACAAGTAATTTCCCTGTGTTGACCTTGGTGCCACTGTTTGTTGGCTTCTTATGATACTTCTGTTTAGAAAGCACTAATTGTGAAAAGTTCTCCTGTCATGCAGACAACTAGCATACAATAGCAGTTAGTGAGGCCGTTTGTTTCTTGGTTTTACGACACATTCTCGGAATCGCTTGACGACTTTCCTCAAATGAGCGCATTCAGGTGGCCTCTCAGTAAGACCTATCAACACGCTCATATGACGTTGCCCAATTCCGTTTTGTGGACCACGGCGAAGGAACAAGCTGACACGATCGCAGCGAAGCGGACTCTTGGTCAACCGGGGGCACAAATAGTAGAAGTCTTCGCGAATGTACGAGCGCTGCTTTTGCTAAAATGTACAGACAACACACGTGCAAGTTGGCACGAGCCTGCAGGCAAAGCTGGCGCGCCTATGTTGCATTTAGGAACATTTGATATCTGACGGGGGGGGGGGGGGGGGAGATCGTTAAGCCATTGCATCACAGCATCTTGTTCTCGGCCTAGCATTTCTTTTTCAGCGAACTGCAAATGAAACTTGCTAGATAACAAATAAATGGACTGAAGTATCGCATTATTGTAGCGCTTGCAGTGTCTTGCGCTGATTGTATAATACGGGAGTGGAATACAAATATATAAGACGGTAGGAAAGCTGCGATGAACGCTACAGGCTTCTCAAGATACGCGCCCTGGTAGGCCCACGTCATGCACCGAGGGCGGCTGCAACGTGCCACGTTCCCGCACTCATCGCCGCGTACTTCCTCAGTTTCAGGCTCCCTTCTGCTAGTTCGAATCTCCACGCCCACTGTATTATCGATATTTGCGCATGCGTATACGGGTTGGCGGGCGGTATAACGAGCCTCAGGATGTGAACCAGCGCCATTTAGCCAACATGCCAACTGGCGACACGTCACAGGCCGAAACCATTGCCCCGACACGATGCGCGCAGATCGGCGAGCCCTGCGAAAAGACGCCGCCTCTACACACACGAGCGCCGCGGGGCCAAATCTCACGCCCTGCGGCACCGCCGCAAGATCCCTTTGAAACGAACACTTCTGCCAAGCACCACGCATGGCGGCGCCGATCGCCGTCTCCGCGGCCACGAAAGCAAACAGCAATCGTAAAGGCACGCGCACACACGCAACGTGTCAAGCCAGTGATCAAGACGGCACGACGAATTTTCGGGGCCCATGAAACGGCCCGCGTCGGGGCGGCGAATGAATCAAACAGTGCCCCCCCCCCCCCGCCCCCCCCTTGCGACCGCTACACCCAAGTCGCGGGACGGCGAAAGGGAGACCCCATGCAGGGCGCTTCTTCAACAGCCAGTGTCTCGTTACCGAATCGCAAGTTGAACGCTGCCGCCGGACGGAGTCGGCGACTGAACTGCACGCGTGGGGATGGGTGTCACGCGACGAAATAAATATGTCACGTCAGCGCCGACCGAAGGGGAGCCGTGCGTAGCCGCGAAGGAGCATGGACCCCGGTAGCGGTCGCCAGCGCTTCGCGCACTGTCATGGGCGCGGTGCATTCGCCGGTACTCGATCGTGAAACAGGGTCGTATACGGGGCAGCTCGTGTTGGGGCGCGAATGACTGCGAAAGCACTGCAAGCCGTAGGGCACGTCGCACGGTCTTGGAGGCGCATTGAGCCAATCCAGACATGCTGTAGCGCCCGGCGATTGCGTCTATAGGCCGTGTGCTTGAGCTGCGTTATATATGTATCTCTCTCGTTGATCGAGTTGATTGAAATGAGCCTTTCTGTTTTTTATCTTTCTATCAAAGCGGGCCGCCCCGTGTTATAGCTTTCCGTACAGCGCGTTAGAAACAGCCTATACGGTCAAGTCCTACTTCGGCCACTATTACAGAGCTTTAGATTAGAGGGACGCAAGCGTTTGGGCCCCCTAGCCTCTGGTGCTATCGTAATGCGCATACGCAGACACCTACGTAGGTGTCTGCGCATGCGCAGTGCCGTGGCCCCAAGCGCTAGGTGGCCCCAACGCTTGCGTCTAAAAGTAAAAGTAATCTAAACTAATCTAAAAGTAATCTAAAAGTCTCTTAATTTTATTTCTGCCGCCTAGAAGGCTTAAATGGCCGGAAGGAGGCTTCGTGATGTCCATTGAAACCCCGCCAGAATTGGTTCCTTCGAAACCGGTCATGTGGCGCGAACGTTTACGGCAGCCGAAGTTCTTTTATGACAACTTAATTAGGGGATCGGAGGGAGCCGGTTGCGTGAAAAGAAAAACCATATTGTCAATTAGTCCGGTTGTCCTTAAATGGAAGGAATACGTGAAGAAAGCAAACAACAATGTGCCACTTCCTTCGGACTTTGACAGGTCATTTCGTTTAAAAACTTCATTCTCAAATAGTCAGGAATAATGTGGATGTGCCCGAATATACGCGTCGCAAGTAACGGTGAACGGTGAGAGAGCGCGCTTCGCGCGGTTGATATCTGACGCAGCAAGACGGGTGCGGCGAACTCCTTCGCTTTGATTCGTGATTGGCAGTTAGGATAGCTTTCATTAGGGATCTAAGAAAAATTTAACTATGGGGCTTTACGTGCCGGAACCACGATCTTATTATGACGGCGTAATGGGAGACTTCGGATTAATTCTGGCCGCCTGGGGTTCTTTTACGTTCACCTAAATCTAAGCACACGGGTGTTTTGCATCTAGCCCCCGTCGAAATGCGGCCGCCGTGGCCGGGATTTGATCCCGCGACGTCGTGCTTAGCAGCCCTACACCAATGTCATTAAGCAACCACGGCGGGTATTGATTAGGGATTGGCACGTATAGCGACGCACATAGCAAGGACGCGACTTCTCACGACGGATCACCATTTTCCTTAGTGGCAATATTACAAGCTAAGTGACCAGTTCAGGACGAAAATTTTCGTCCACCAGTGCACACGTCCCCGTGAACGATACTCCCTCCACCTTGCGTCGTACATCATAATGATTTGCTGCTTAGTCAAGTATTTTCAACATTTAGATCGTGTTGCCAGAAATAGTGGGATAGAAAAAAGAAACCGTGTCTATTTTCTTGAGACTCCTCGTGCATTACATTGCGCATTTGTTTTAATCCTTTTCAATGTTGATTCGGAAGCAATTACGTGAAACACTCGTACCAAATATGAAGGAAGACGCCTGCGGATGTGTATTTAAGTGGTTTAGTTATATTCCTGTAGCCAGCTTTCGAGACAATTGACGGTAAATCGGCACAGGCTTTAACGTCGTCAGAGACGACTAAAAGCGATCAGAAAGTGTGTCTTAAAATACCAGGAAATTACATGTAAATAACTTGGAAGGGCGCTTAAACTTCTCCTTTCAGAGTGAATACTTGATAGCATTCGAAGATCCCCGACTGCCTCTCACGCTTCCCGGCAACTGCAGCTTATGTGACCGTAATGTTTACCGGTAAACCCTGGTGGTGAACGCTATGCACGAAGGCGAGCTGTCCGGTACGAACGTGGCCTCTTGCGTGGGCCGATCGCCGGGGTAGCGCACAGCCGCGCCAAAAAAATTACATCATATTTAGCTTTCTGTTCTTGTTTGGCACCTTTAATATTTAAGTCTTAGGTGATTTACCATAAAAGGCACGCGCTGTCGTTGTTTTGTTTCATGTCATTTGTTTGCGAGCAGTCATTTTAACATTAAGAAGAATAACTTTTTCGAGAATGTAAGACAACGTATGAGAAACATTAGTGATAGAACGGTGTGGAAATATAATCCGCATATACCGCATGCCACATAGAAAGGCGTGGCTTATGCATATACCTATAGTCGGATACAACTTTAGAAAAAAGGGGGCGTTTACTCCTCCCAGGCGAATGCACAGGAGCATTCACCAATGGGCGCGCACTCTGGACCGACGTCATGCGCCGGACGGCCGGTGACTTCGCCACTTCAGTCATCTGGGCGGGGCCTCGCCTTTTTTCTGAAGTTGTATCCGACTAACTGTATACGGCAATTTTCGCTCACGGACAACTCCGCCGACGCCGGCGCCGGATTTTACGCGACACGTGGCCCTTAATGCTATCACGATAATACAGGCTGTGCAGCATAAACACGGTGTTAGGCCGCTCATCTCTCGAACACGCAGAATGGACGGCGGAGGGCTGCATGATTGTTTTGTATGTACTTTTGAAGTGCCGCGAGTGGCCCGTGCGTTTTGTGAATAGGGAAGCGTCTAACCCCCCAGCGCCTCAGGCGGCAATCGTTTCTGTGGTTGAGGGGTCGGACGGCCCGCGTGGTGTTGGGTGACGAGCCGAGGCGCGCGCCGCCGCGGGGGGCGCGGGACTCGGAGAAAATGCTTTTACGCGGGCTTTGTTGACATTCCGCCGATGGTCATAATAGGGCCACGCGGACAAAGCTCGAGCGGACAAAGGTTGTATACGCGACGTTGTGGCGCCGGCTCTTGAGTCCCCTGCTAATTAGAGACGCAGCTGCCAGCAAGGTTGACCACGTCTGGCGCGTACGGAGCGGGGGGTTCACCCCCCTACGCATTCGGACGGCAGCCACGTGCATCTTGTTTTGAGCGCTGGGGAGAGCCCGCTTTGTGTCGTGTTACAGCATGCAGTGCGCGCCGTAGAGAGGGGCGCGGCGTCGTTTGAAGAGCACCCGAGTCCGGATGCCGCCAGCGGTAATTAGTTTTCTACCAGGAAAAACCCTGAGGGGGGCTACGGTACGCGGTGTTGGGACACCAGCGCCCGAGCCACCCTTGCTGGCTAGAAACGCCGCTGAGGTGCGAGATGGCCTCAATAAATCATGCAGGCCTGGCGTGTTTGACGAGGCCGTCACTGACCACGTGGAAATAGGAGGGGGAGAGGAAGATGTGGGAAGAGGGAAAACAGGGTGGTTTTCCAATAGATTCACTTATGAGAGTAAGCCCATCCCTTTGGGTTGTGGCTTAAGAAACTGTCAACTCTCATTGGAAATTGCGTCCGTGGGATGGGCTAACGACCCTACCGCCCTTTTTCTTTGTCTCTTTCCCCTATAACAACCGAGACGAGGTGCTTGTTCCTCAGTCTAGGCTGTAATCACTAAACCTGATAGAACAGTAAGACTCCGTACGATGCAACGCTAGTCTGGGCCGTAACCACTTAGTGGTAGAACAGTGAGACTCGGTTGGTCGTATGTAATGACAGTTGTCCTAGGCTCTAACTTAAGAAAAGTAGAAGAGTAAGGCGCTGTTTACTTGTGTGTTTTGTATCAGTGTTCTTTTGCTAACTCTGTATTTGACTGTGTAAATATTTCCGTTGCAATATATCTTCAAGTTTTGTTACCTCCAACCTGCCTCCTGCTTCATCAACGCCGATAAACACCTTGAAGAGACTTTGGTCGACTTCAAGGAGAAAAGAACACAACAATCAAAAAACTTAACTGGCGCAGCCGACAGGATCGGCGAGCTCTACAACATCGAATGCTGGACCAGTGGTGAGGGGATCAAGTCATCCAACGAGCACCTCCTGCACCTTCGAGAAGATCCCACAGCAGCCAAGCCCGGCACCGTGGAGGAGATCCGAAAACGACAGTGCATTCAGCAAAGGGTGAGCAGGATTTCTTGCGTCTTTCTCAAGTTGGCATGGCAGTTGATGTGTAGAGCAAATGGTGAGGACACGCGGGGGCGCAGAGACAATGGAGTCTAATGGAATTGAGGGTGTGACGGTGGCGGGAATGGATCGGAATCGGGAGTTATCAAATGACGATAGGCTAAATTCCGATAAGTCAAATGAAATGAGAGAACCCAGTCAGAGCCAGGAATTGTCGCAGCAGGCATCTCAGCCTTTGCAAATTCCGAATGATACAAGAACGCTTGAACTTGAAATTCAAAGGCTCAATGCTCAGACTACCTGTATACAACTTCAGATTGAGTACGAAAGGCTGTTGCAGGCAAGGACGAATGCTGAACGTCTCAATGGCACGTCGTCCAGCGCTGAGTCGGACCGGGGCGATCGGAGGCGAATGGGCTTCGACTCCGTCGAGCAATGCGCAAAAGTGCTGAAAGGGTTCCGCCTGCCGTGTGACGCGGATGTACCCTTATGGTTTGAGGAGGTAGAACGACTTTTTGCTACTTACGGGGTACCGTATGAGAGTCGCGTGCATTTAGTCATGCCAGCTCTAACTGAGCGCGTTCGCTACCTACTGCGTAACCTCAACCAGGAAGAGAGTACAGATTACGAGTCAGTTAAACAGGCAGTGTTGGTGGAACTGAAGCTTTCTCCGGCAGAGTATCTGCAAAGGTTTGAGAGAGCAGTGAAGCGGAAGGAGGAAACGTGGTCACAGTTCGCGTCGCGAATGAAAACGTATTTTTCCTACTACCTTCAAGTAAGAGGAGCCGACACTGTAGAAGTGATGGCAGAACTCATGGTTGCGGATCGTATAAAAGCGGGCCTTAGTATAGAGGGTCTTGAATACGTGATGCTACGAGAAGGCGAGGGATGGCTTAAGCCACCTGAGATTGCCAAAGTACTACAAACTTTGGAACAAGCCAAAGGCAAAGGATACGCCTCAAAGTCATCAGTGGCAGAGATGGGGCAAAGGCAGACACGCGTAGGGAAAAGCGCCCTCAGGTGCCACGTATGTCACAGCTCAGGCCATTTCGCTAAGGATTGCCCGATGTCTAGTGACAAGGAAAATCAGCCAAAGAAGGCTATCGAGCCAAGGCAGAGGGCACAAAGGGCGTCGATAGCCCACGAGACGGGAAGTGAGATACCGAATGGAGTCCTCACTGCAAAGGTAGAGGCCTTGAAACACAAAGGCGAAGGCATGACTAACCTGCAGTTGATCCCTATCTCATGCGGAAACGTATCCACAGATGCGATTCTAGATACGGGAAGTGAAATAACTGTCATACGCGAGAGTCTCCTTCCGAAAAGTATCGTGGAGCCATCAGGCACAATAAGATTGGTGTCTGCATTTGGTAAAACTATCGAGGCAAAGCTAGCAACGTTGCCGGTAAAGTTAAATAGCCCGCAAATGGCGGCGGAGCCCCAGAACATTGACCTACTCTGCGCGTTGACTAATGAGCTCGTCGAGGGCACAGATTGTTTGTTGACCAAGGAAGATTGGGAACATTTATTCAGGGCCA